>NC_056741.1:1511020646-1511188146 GCF_019279795.1 Protopterus annectens
TTTCAGAACCGAAGTCTTCAGTAAAGCTAAGTACCCGTTAGGGAAACTTTTTCTTGCTCAAGACCGATGTCAGTAAAAGTTAATAATTGTATTTCTTGTGGGAAGCAAATACCTCATAAGGACTTTCACTCTTACTGTATTCCTTGCCTAGGCCCTGACCACGACGTTACTAGTTGGCGATTTTGTGCTAGATTCAATAAACGAACTATTAAACGTCGGTTTGATTTTGCTCTACATTACTTTGGCTGAAGGTTTAATTACATAATGCCGTCAGAACAACCGATGACCGCTTTATAAAAAAACGCAAAGACAAAGAAAAGGACAGGCTTTCGAGGTCCAAAACCGACAACAAAGCCTCTTTTAGGCCAGTCACCATTTCTCAGTGAGGCACTTTCGCAGCCCCTGACACCCGCTACCTCAGAGCCACAGGCCGTAACCGACAGCCACGTGGAGACACCGAGGCCTGTAGAAACTCAAGGTATTGGGCCTACGGAAACTATACCCTCAGATGGGTCTGGAGCCACTGAGCAGACATCGGCTTCTGAGGATGTTTTCAGACCTTCACAGCTTACAATTAAGCCCACTACAGCAGCAAAGGCAAAGTCAAAAACAGCATTAAAGACAAGGAAACAAGTACAGCATTCTCCAGGACAGTCATCCATGCCAAAGAAACAGATACTTAAAATGGCCGAAGACCTAATTACCTTAATCAGGGGTTCCCCCCCGACAAATGGCCTAGGCAGGATACTGATTATGACTCCTCTGACCAGGTTTCCATTTCCTCTGATTCCTCTTCTGATCAGGGATATTCTCTCCCTCCCTATGAGTACTCTGATGCAGAAGAGTCCAATCATTCAGCCTCTCCGCCTGAGGATTATTCTTTTGGGGAAACCCTGCACACCATGAGGGAGCATTTCCATTGGGAGAGCCAGGATTATTCTGAATCTAAGAAAAGGCTCAGAGACTTCCTTTTATTGCCTCAGCACAGGCCTCTGGCTATCCCCCCTGTGCTTGATATTGTTGATGATGTTTTTTCTGAATCCAGTCCATTTCCTGAATCTTTACCCCCTGCACAAGTCGAGCCAGATAGGTACTACAGAGTCCCTGACTCTCATAAATTTCTTTACAAAAGCCCCACTGCAGACCCAGAAACAATTTCCCAGGGTCCTAAAGGGGTTGAGGCTTCTACTTCTAAAAATCCTGTCCCCTCGGATAGAGATTCAAGAGCTCTGGGCAGACGGGGGAAAAAAGTTTACACTTCTGCTACTTTAGCTGTAAGATCTTAAAACTATCAGTTTCACATGCTTAAATACCAACAGTACCTCATGTCCTTGTTAAAGCAGAAAATGGTTTCAAATACAGAAGGTTAAGACAGTAAAGAAATGCAGGATTTGTTGCATGCAATTGAACGTGGGAAAGCACACTTTGCAATGTGGTTTTGATTCATTAGAGGCTTCTTGTAGAGCCCCACTTACAGGCTCTGTTATTCAAAAGCATGCTTGGTTGAAAGAACAAAATTTACCTGACCATGTTAAAGTAAAATTATTGGATGCTCCATTACAGCATGATACTTTGTTTGGTGTTAAGGCAGAAGAGGTGCCTTTTAAAGAAAATGGAGGATAAAGCAAAGTCAATGCAGACAGTGAAATATTTCTTACAGGTTCAACCACCTAGATTTAGCAGAAACTGGCCTTCAAAAAATTGGTCCTTTCCAGTGTCAGACAGGCCACAAAGAGGCAGATACAGATGCCCAAGAGGCAGGTCACAGCCCCAAGGCTCCTACAGACCTAAGCAATGGGGTGCTTCCACCCCCAAAGGAGGGAAAGACAACTCACAACCTTATAGGAAACAGTCCCAATGACTTCCCTCTGAAAATGCCAAGCACTTACTTCTTGACAGCACCCCTAGGGGGGAAGCTAGCACTTTTCTCAAAAAAATTGGCACATGATCACCCAGGACCAATGGGTGCTGAATATTGTTTCTCAGGGTTACAGGTTCCACTTCCACACGCTTCCAAAACCAAATGGTATGCCAGACCTGCCACAAAACCAATGGGCAGAGGCACAAAAACAGATTGCTGCTCTTATGGACATGGGAGCTATTCAAAAAGTTCCACAGCAAGAACAGGGTCAACGATTTTACTCAAGACTTTTCTTAGTACCCAGAAAGGACAAAGCCTGGAGACCAATACTGGACCTTCAATTCTAAATACTTTCCTGGATGTTCCAAAATTCAAAATGTTAACACTACAGCAACTTCTGCCCATGCTGGGCAGGAAGGCTTGGCGAGTTACTTTGACCTCAAGGAGGCATACCTGCATGTCCCAATCAGACAATCTTGCAGAAGATACCTCAGATTCATAGCAGGCTCAATGCATTACCAATTCTCTGCACTGCCCTTTGGCTTTTCTACTGCACCCAGGGTCTTCACAAAATGCCTGGCACCAGTAATTTTTTGCAGACCAAAAGGAATTGAAATATATCCCTACTTGGATGACTGCCTTATTCAAGCAGAGAGCAAGGACATTCTACTAAAGCATCTGGCATTTGTAAAAAGATTGCTAATTTGCCCAGGGTACACAGTAAACGAAAAGAAATCAAAACTAGTGCCCTCTCAAGAGATAATATTCCTGGGTGCAAACTTAAATACAACTACCCAGATGGCTTATCTCACTCCAGGCAAACAAAGGCAACTGACTCATTACTTTCAAATGTTGGCAACAAAAACCCAGCTCCCTGCAAGAAAAATTCTGCAGGCCCTGGGCTTCATGGCATCCTGCATTCTACTAATTCCATATGCAAAACTGCATATGAGGAAACTACCATGGTACCTAAAAAGTGTTTGGACTCAGCATTGTCACAGTCTGGAGACCATCATAACCTTAATTCCCTGCCTACGACAGGAGTTTCGATGGTGGGCCCAGGCCTGTCATCACAACAAGGGACAGCCTTTCACTGTACCCACAGCCAGGCAGAGAATAACAACAGATGCATCATATTATGCCTGGAGGGCACATATGGCAGGAAAATGTATTCAGGGCACGTGGACCAAGGAACAAATGCGTCTTCACATCAATCAAAAAGAGATGCTAGCTGTACAGAATGCCCTGACAGCTTTCAAGGACCTAATACATCCAGGACAACTATTAATAAAGACGGACAATACCACAGTTATGTGGTACATAAACAAGCAAGGGGGCACTCATTCTTACCCCCTATGCAGACAAGCCATGACTTTGTGGAACACAGCACTGACCTATCAAGTATATCTGCAGGCACTTCCTGCCAGGAACAAAAAACACACTGGCAGAGGAACTAAGCAGAAATCTCATGGATCCTCATGAATGGAAGCTCAATCCACAAGTATTCAGCATAACAAGGAAATGGGGATGCCCAGACATAGATCTCTTTGCCTCCCCTCACAATTACCAAATACGGAAATTCTGCACAAGGATTTATCACCCTCAAGCATGGAAAGTGGATGCTCTTTCATTCACCTGGAAAGGCCTGACAGTCTATGCCTTCCCTCCGATGCCTCTTCTCACCAGTGTTACTAAAAGTCAGACAAGAAAGGCCATAAATGATCCTGATTGCACCAGACTGGCCACGCCAGCACTGGTACCCAATCCTAAAGAATTTGTCTCAAGGCCCACCTTGGAGTCTACCTTTAATGCCTCATCTTCTGACACAGCAAGACAATCAGATTCTACACAGTCAACTCAGAACCTTAAACCTGGCAGCATGGCAGATAATGTAGCCACTCAGACTGCACCTCTCTCTAAAGCTGTTACGGATGTCATTTTAGAAGCCAGGAGGCCCAGCACTAGGAAATCTTATGCAGAAAAATGGAAGAGATTCTGTGCTTGGAACCAGGCACAAGGGCTCGAACCACTGGTCCCTAATATACGTCAAATTTTACAATACCTAACTGAGATGTTGAACAAAGGCTTATCTTATCAATTAAAATCAATGCCTCTGCCATTTCAGCTCATTACAATATGGAACCTCCTATTTTTTCACATCCCCTACTACGACAGTACCTCAGAGGGGCAAAAAATATAAGACCCCCAAGGAGAGCACCAGTTCCTACTTGGGATCTCAGTTTCGTTTTAGAAAAACTCACACTGCCTCCTTTTGAACCAGCCAGCACAGCTTATCTAAAATTCTTGTCATGGAAAACTGCTCTGCTGCTAGCAATAACTTCTGCAAGAAGAGTCTCAGGGTTACTGGCATTAATGGCTGTGGAACCTTTCCTCATTTTTCATCAGGACAGGGTGTCTGTTAGGACAAACCCAACATTCATGCCAAAGGTGGTCTCCAATGTGGCCTTAAACCAAACCATTCATTTACCTACTTTTTACCCAAATCCCCAGAATAAAGGGGAGAGACTTCTGCATGCTTTGGATATACACAGGCAGCTACGATTCTATTTGGACAAAACAAAAGCTTTCAGAAAGATTGAGCAACTGTTTGTAGTATATGCTGCAGGATCACAAGGAAAGCCTATTACAAAGCAGACAATCTCGAAATGGATAGGACACAACATGGCAAATCAGTGCCTAAGGGCATTAGGCCTCATTCTACCAGAGCAGCAGTCACTTAAGCAGCTTTCCTCAGAGGCGTACCAACCAAAGGCATTTTAGAAGCTGCAACCTGGAGCTCAGTGCACACTTTTACTGAGCACTACCACCTACCTCTCTACTCCATATCCAGAGCAGGCTTTGCCACTGCAGTTCTGCAGGGCTTGTTAGCCTCTCCAAATCCAATTTAGACCCAGCCACCCAACCTCAGCTTTTGGATTCTACCCAAGTGTAATGACTGCAACAGTGAAACATGATGAACATAGTACAGTTGTGTACCTACCATAAATGTAGATGTTAGAGTGTATTCACTGTTGCAGTCCAGGTTACCCACCCACCTTCCCCCTTTTCCATTGCTGGGACTTTTCTGTACTACTCATCTCTATGCTACCTATGTGTGGTATTTGCTTATAGATGAAAGAAATGTTTATAGTTATATATGCATGTTTGTTGGCATAATTTTATCTTTCCAGCCTTCCTATCTGGGGGCACCTGACATCTGGGGCAAGAAAAACTGAAGAAAATGGCATTGGTTGCAACTTTTATACCCCTGGCACACTGACGTCAGGGAAGAGGCGACCGCAACCAACGCCGGACCAAGACTTTGGAACTCGGGCCGACTGCGGGTCGCCTGCCAGCAGGATAACCCAAGTGTAATGACTGCAACAGTGAATACACTCGAACATCTACATTTATGGTAGGTACACAACTGTACTTTTTTGTTACTGTGACTGTGGTGATCCCACCTACAGAAGAGGAGTGTAAATCTGCAGATTTGATTAGACGGTGTTTGCAGGCGTGCTGGTTCTTCGCAGAGTTATTGGTAAAGCAATATTCTAACTGTGTTGGCAGAAAGGCCGTACTTGTATCATTTCTCCCTTCTGGAAAGAAGTGAGAATTTATCTTTTCAGAAAAGAGTTTGAGATTTTAGATTTAGTCATATTTATGAAGTGTTGTCTTTAAGATACTTTTTTTTTTGGTCTTTTGTGCATCATCAGAGAATGTCTGGGACTGTTGCCAGGCAAGGCACCGAAGAAAAACCCTTAGTGATTCATCAGAATCAGCCCTCACCCCTCCCTACAGTTGCAGTCTTTTCTGGCAACGTTTCACAAATTTATTTAATATTTGTTTATCTTGTTTCATCTTTTTCTCCAAACCATTATCAGTTGCTGGTTTGCATTTTTTGCAGTTATTGTCTTCAACATGGCAATCCTCTAGCAAGTGTTCCACATGTTTTTGTTTAGGTCATTTTAGAGGATTGTGAATGATACAAACTTTGCGGCCACTGCCAGAAGTGGAATATTGAGTCCTCGCCTGTTGTTTAAAGGAGAGGTCATTACTGTATTCTGCATACTGAGCAGAAGTTGAAGATAAAACTCCAATTAGAAATTGAGTAAAAACAGTCTGTAGCAAAGAAAATCAGTAAACATATGGTTACAGCACCTATCCCTGAAAAATTTAGCTAGTTCAGTCCTTTCAGAGTTCATTATGAAACCTTAAGGCAGTAACATCAGGACTATCAGTTATAAAAAAAAGCAAACAAAAAAAACAAATTCTCTTATACCATTAGGGCTTCCATTGCAGCACAGCACTAGTTTTCCTAGATTTCCAATTGCCTTTAATGATTATTGTACATGCAAGAAGGCATGAAAGATGGATGCAATTATTTTTCTTGTCAGAAATGTTCCGGTGTGCTTTCCCACACTTAACACTGATGAAGAATCCCCCAAGAGCATTTGTGGTGACTCTCTTCTGGCTCGTGGAACAGTGGATGTTCAACAAACATGCTGGCTTACTGGCATATGGGTAGTAGTCCCCTGTTACCCTACCTGTGGCAGTCTTCCAAAGTTCAGAGCTCCTCCCCTTGCTGTCTGTGGGTGTGATAGTCTGCTCACACCCGAGTACATGGCTGCCCTTCATACCTACAGACAAGGCCCTTTCAGTTTTCTAGTGTCACCGTAAGAGAAGGATCTCTGAGCAAACTGCTCCTTTCTGTGGATTTTTCAGCTGCTTAGTTCAGATAAGAAACCCTTTGGGGGGTTTATTTCCTCCCACTGCCTTTTTGTCAGTGCTTGATTAGTATATTTTGCTGCTTTGACTGTTTTTCTTCTGATAAGAAATTTTGTACACATTTCTGTTTTTACTTTGACTAGCACAGTAAGGCTTATTGATTAAAAACTTAATTTGGAAGTATTGACAGGAAACTTACTGATATTGCATTTTTTTTTATTTGGGGTTATGATTGAAGTGATTCAGCAGCAAGGATTGCAGCAGTTTAACTTGTGATTTTAGTTCCAATTTGTACAGTAAGCATTTCTGACAGGAATTTTTCAAAAGTTTTTTTTCTTGTCTAATACTGTTTTATGCTGTATCTATTCTTTTTATAAAATCAGGGGAGTTTTGTGCACATATTTTGTGTTGGAACTGGGTTACTGAAAATGTATAATTTTCTCAGTGCATTTTTATGAATAGCATCCCTACAGAAATATAGTTTAGATTGGTGTTTAGGGGGAGAATAGTGGGATTTGTCCATCTTTTTACTGGGCTTTTCATGCAGCCAGTGTTTGATATTTAGCTGGCTGGTTTCTTTCCCCTGACTTAATGGACTCATATCTATCTACTCCTTGTGCACCTGAAAACATAGAAATAGGTTGAGAAAGGTACCTCAGCATATAGCTTGTGACTCTGCAGTAACCTTAAGCAGGCTATTGGACCACTTGTCTTTTGCCTCAAGGTTCCCTGGTGTGTAGTACCACAATTATGTATGACATGAGGGTGAGACGCATTGTCCAGGACTATACCAGTGCCTGGTTTTGGGTACAAGAGAACCAAACTCCCTAGGTGCAGAGAAAGTCAGAGATGCAGAAGATGTTGCCAGTGTTGATGAACCTTCCCATGTGATTCTCCCACTTATTTAATGCATACAAAAAAGAGACAAGCCCCACCACGTCACAGGCAGCAGTTTCTGAATGGGTTTTCACTCGAGTTGGCAGCTATGATTGCTCCATTGTTCAGGCAGTTGATTATGGGGTACAAACATTGATTATGAGTAACGCTGCTGCTCATGTCCCTGTTTAACCACCCAGTAATCCTGATTTTGAAAGGGGATTCAGAATCTGATGTTTCATTACTGTCAAAGTCTGATCAGTTAGCTTCCTCTGTGGGATAAGCAGGTTCAGAAACCCAAACAGATGTGTTCTTTTTACATAATGTTTAGATTTAGGGATGTATTCAAGTTTTAGCAATATTTATCTGCTCCAAGGTCAATAGGGTGTATGATCTTTAGGAGGATGAGGACCAGGACATGATGACATTCCTTCCATCAATCCCAGAATCCTAGGATGTTTTTAAGAAAGTTTGCAATTTTCTTGTATTGAACGAGTCTTTGCCTTAAAAAAGTGTTTAAGAAACTCAGGGTGTGCTCGACCATGTTGGGTCTTAAATCCCCCCTTATTTGCGAATCTTCCAGCAACAAGACTGTCTTTATTAAACCTTGTTCGTTTAGGTAAGCTGGTGGCTAGACTCTCAATGAAAAAAGCTAGCTCAGCCCAGCACAGTAGCATTTAAGGTGTTTAAGTACCACTGTTTTATGTGGAAGTTTGTGTTGAAGTGTTGTGTATTGTAGATGAGTTTGCTGCATTGTTACCTGTTGAACAAAAAGTCTGTGTGAAAGATATTGTATCCATTGTTTCTCAAATGTCTAAATATGCTTTAAAGAGTGCCGTGGAAGCAGACAGTACTGTTTCTATAAATGCGTTGATATCTGTGGTGAAATGGGAGGTATGCTTGGTTGCATAGTCAAAACTTTTCTGATGAATTAAAAAATGAGATTATGGATGCTCTACTTAATTCTGATTGTGTGTTTGGTACAGCAGCTAATCATATCCTTAAACACTGGTTTGATAAAGGTAAACTGATGCAAGGGGTGTTTAAAATGGTCTATATTCCCAAGTCTTCATCCAGTAAGCAGGTTAGTTTTTGTAGCCCAACAAACAGAAGTCTCTGTTGAACAAATGCCAAGGCACCAAAAGGAAATGGCAAGACAAGAATTTCATCAAACCTAACAGAAGTTCATTACCCAAAAAGGATAACCCTCCCCTTTCCAACATGTGACTATACTGAGGCACAGCACCAGTCTTTCCAGAGTCCCTCTCGAAGACTTGACTTGATAATTAGCTCTCAACAAGATGACCTGGCTGTCACATGTTTCTGACAAGTGGTGCTCAGCATTGCTGTCAGAGGTTACAGGTGGCATTGGAAGGAACAGCCACCTCAGTTCAAGGTGGTGCCCTCTCTCCAGCTACACCAGAACTTTTATTCCCACCTGTACTCCTGCAGATGGTAGACTCATGGGTCGTAGAACTGGTCCCTCCTTAGGAAAAGATGAAAGGTTTCTACTCCAGAATTTCCTGGTTTCCAAAAAAGGAACTGTTGTGAAGACCAGTGTTGGACCTGTCCTTTCTGAATAACACTATCACGGTCTCCAAGTTCAAGATGCTAACCCTGCAAGCAGTATTTTCTCTTTCGCTGGAGCGGACTTCATGGTGACCCTTGACTTGAAAGATGCATATCACTATATCCCCATTGCTCATCACTGTAGGAGATGTCTGAGATTTCTTTTGTCTGGTTTTGCCTGTCCACTGCATCTTGAATGTTTACCAGTTGCCTTGCTGTGGAGAATTGCTGTTCACATCTTTCCTTACTTGGGCAATGTGCTGACCTATGTGGAGTCCATTTCCAGGAGTAGGGAATCACTAGGGAAGGTTTCGACTTGCTTCTCCCAGCATGGGTTCAGACTGAACCTCTGGAAGTCATCCCCGACACCCTCACAGAGACTTACCTTCCTGGAGTGCTTAGTCATCTCAGACAAAAGAATGGTCTTTCTTTCTGAAGACCAGGCCATGTCTTACCAGATGGTTATTCAGGAATTCTTGGTGAGGAACTTTGCCTCGGTAAGGGAATTCCTAAAAATTCTAAGACTTATGGCACCCATAATTCTCAGGATACCACCAGCCCATCTCCACATGTGGAAAATTCAATGGTATGTCTGGAATTGTTGAATTGAGCACCTACATTTTCTCGAATCTCTGTTACTAGTACTGCTCTTCATCAGATGAGAGTTAGTCATGGAGAGCACAACTAAGTATCCGTCCAGGTCCTCCTTTCTTCCTGCCTGTTCTGGCGCAGTCTACCCAGACATATTAATTTGACTTTGCTTGGGGAGTTGTGTCAATGGGAGGGCAAGTGTAGGCTTCTTGGGGGACCAAGGGCACATGGTAGCACATCAACATCAAGGAATTGCTGGCAGTAATCCATGCCTTGAAAGTCCACCACCTCTGGACTTCCCAGTCATCGTCTTCTGTTGCTTACAGACAACATCACAGTGATGTGGTACCTCAGCAGACAAGAGAGTACAAGGTCATACTCCCTATGCCAGTTGACAGTGATAGCCTGGTTGTTGCCTTTACAGCATTCTGTGACTCTTCAGGCATCATACATCCCATCAGAGCAAAACTTTGTGAATGACAGACTAAGCAGATCCTGTGCAGACCCACACAAATGGCAGCTCAAGGCAGTGATACCCTAGGATCTAGTCTAGATGTGTGGAACGCCTTAAAATTTTCTGTTCTTTCAAAACAGACAGCTGGAGAAATTCTGTTCAGACATCCTTGCAGCCATTCCCTTAGACAAAAATGTTTTTTATGCATTTCTACCCTTTCCATGGAGTCACAAAATACTTCAGAAGGTTCAGGAAGAAATGCCAAAGTTCATTGTGGTGAGCCCCCTTTTGGCCCAGGCAATCTTGAATCTCCCTTCTAATGGTATCAGACTTTCCTATGGCCTGTCTTACTCCTCTGTCAAGGTTATTTGTTGGTCATTCGAACAGCAACCACCAAGCGAAAAAAAACAAAGGTGATCCACCAATTTTATTGTAAAATGCACTTTTTCCTCTGACGTCTCGGCCGTAGCCTTCAAGGAGTAAAAAATCATGAAAACACACACATTTTATATAATACCAAATGCAAATTGAATAATTGCCCACTTAAAAACATTTAAACATAATAATACAATAAAGCAATAAAATATTTAAATAAGAACTCTCCAATTCATTTCTTCATTTAGTCCATGGGGGTATAAAGTTTCAAACTTCAAAATATAAATAGCTTCCTTAAATAATAATTGTTGTTTGAAACTATTAATATCAAAACAAGAGACGTGCACTTTTTCCAAAACCGTTCCTTGTAACCCCTCATTTTTACCTTGAAATTTTTTAAAATGCATGGCCACAGAGCTCTCTTCTTTATTGTTAATAATATCTCTAGCGTGTTCCATCAATCTAACTTTGAATGCCCTTTTTGTTTCACCAATATAAAATTGGTTACATGGGCATTTAAGTGCATAAATAACACCCTCAGAATTGCAAGTAAAATGATCCCATGTATTAAAAAATATATTATTTATATGGGGAAAAACTTTAAACTTGCAAGCTTTACATCTACCACACGTAGAAGTCCCAGTAGATAATATACTGCACTCTAAATGCATTAAAGGTACAGAAAACTTGCTTCTGACCAGAAAATTTTGTATAGTTTTGCCCCTTCTAAAAGAAAAACCTAATTTCTCATCCAACCACACTGATACATTATTAAGGGAATTAAAATAGTCCCAATAATGTCTTACCATTCTCATAAGTTCATTACTAAAACATCCAAACGTGGTAAAATACAAAATATCACACAGTTTCCCAATACTCTTATTAGAAGAAGCAATGTATATTTTATGGGAGCTATCCCTTATCTTGGCATTAATATTTCCAAAGAACTTTTGATAGCCTTTATCAATCAACTCATTACTATAACCTCTTCGCTTAAACATCTCCAGTTTTATCCAGTTCTTTTACAAAATCATGCTCATTATTACATAGTCTAGAAATCCTAAGTATTTCCCCATAAGGTAAAGCTTCCAATGTATGAGGAGGGTGGCAGCTCTGTCCATATACATATTGTGTCCCTTCCTCAAATTTTCTATTAACTGATGTCTCCAAAGTTTTACCATCCACAATGTTTAATACAACATCCGAAAAAGGAATGCTCACCCCGACTTTAAGGCCATCAAATTCCAGAAAAAAATCTATTTGTATGCAACTCCGCAATAAATTTCTCTACCAAGGTCTTGCCGCCTTGTACCAAAAATATCAAGTCGTCTAGAAACCTATAATATCTAATAACATATTTACGAAAAAAATTATTTCTGTATAGATATTCAGACTCAAAAAGACCCATAGCCAAATTGGCATACATGGGGGCAAAAGCTGCCCCCATGGCAGTCCCCTGTTTTTGTCTATATAAATTATTATTGAACTCAAAAAATTGTGTGTTAAACAAAAATGTATAAGCTCTATTATGTATTCAGTAACTGGACTATTGCCTAAGAAGAACTTAACTGCCTCAATTCATGCCTGATGTTTGTATAAAGGCTCTTTACATCTAATGAAATCCAATACATTTGATCATTCCCCTCAACATTTTTGATTTTATCTAAAAAATCAAAAACATCACAAATGTATGAAGGCAAAGTTTTAACTGTAGGCAATAGATAACTATGTAAGAAGAGACCTATTTTATGCAGAAAATAGTTACAACCTGAAACAATAGGTCTCCCGGAGGGTGTATCAAACTTTTATGTATCTTGGGAAGGCAGTAAAAAAAGGGCCATCCTGCATCCTTCCACACTAAATCTCTTAACATCTATATCTGAAAAATAACTCAATCTTTGTCCTTTCCCAAGTAATTCAATATATTCAGACACAGAGTTCCTATATACAAATATATCAGTTTTTTCGTAGATGTTACTATCATTCAAATGTTCCTCACACATAGTCAAATATTGTGAATAATGCATTACAACAAGCTTATTCCCTTTATCTGCGGGCTTGAATATAATATCCATCATTTTACTAAGCATCTGCAAAGCTTTCCTTTCTTTCAAAGATAAATTATATTGAATATTTTTTCTACATTTCATAAACTTAGTATATGTATTTTCAATAGCAAAATTCAATACATTAGATAAATGAACAACTTCATTATTGAGTACAGGTGGCATAAAGTGACTTTTATATGAAACATGCTCGGTATCCAATTTACAATATGCATTGCATATAATATCTGAATCACAAGTATAAAAACTTTCCAGAGAAGAATCCAAACTCTCCGAAGACATAGCCACATTAATATCCTCATTCCTAGTTTGGAAAAAACTTTTTAAATGAAGTTTCCTACAAAATCTAAATACATCACATTTAAGGTATGTATACAGGAAAAAAACAGTAGGGATAAACTTAAGTCCACGGTTCAAAACTGAATATTCAATATCTGAAAAATAGTATCCAGATAAGTTTATTACATAGTTATTAACAGAGGGTAAAGAGAGATGGTCACCATTTACATCTTTTGAAACCCCCTTGTGGATATTGTTCTCTCTGTACTTGTTCCTGTGCTTCGCGCTGACGTTTATTCCCCAGTTTGCCACCTCTAAAATTCTCGGAATCGTGGTGAAAAGTTTGTTGAAATTGATTGGGGTATTGTGCTGCTGGTAACACAGGAAACTCAGTATTTACATCCACATCTTCCTCATACGACGTATTCTGGCCCTCTGAAGCCGAAAATGAAGAATTCTCATGACGAACATCACCGCGTTCTTTTTGGAATCTGACGTGGTTACGTGACCTCTTCCTATTGGCTCTTGACATAAAGGCTTTACCATTTTTGTAATCGCGCAGATCCTGAAGCAATTTCCCTTTTTTTCTTTCTACCAATTCCGCTTCATATTCCCTTAATTTGATATTAATATTACTCAAAAAGCATCAAGAATATGTGCAGAAGTTCCTGTCGCTATATTTTCACTTAATTTTTTAATCTCAAGTCCCAATTCTTTTTGTTTAACTCTATCTCGTTCAATGAGTATATTGACCCATTCAGACGCACACTTGTGTGCAGCTGCCACCCACCATTTATGGAATATAATATCAGTATCTTTCTCTAAATTAAATGGTAGGGTTGGGTCTTTATGTACTCTTAATCCACGGGGTGTGATGTCTAAATCAGAATACTTCTGCAAACCGGATAAATTAAAGAATGTCACAGTCTCCCTCCACATACATTTTTCCAGTTCATCAAATAAGGATTTACTTTCCGAATTGAGAGACATAGGAAGCTTACGACCCACATTGTTGAATGGGTTAGGATAACGCTTGTTCCTGTCGTCCTCTCATTCCTTCCATGGACTAAATGAAGAATTGAATTGGAGAGTTCTTATTTAAATATTTTATTGCTTTATTGTATTATTCTGTTTAAATGTTTTTAAGTGGGCAATTTTTCAATTATTCAATTTGCATTTGGTATTATATAAAATGTGTGTGTTTTCATGGTTATTTGTTGGTCATCTCAGCATGTCTTTCCATAGATCCCCCTCTTTTTCACGTTAAAATATTGAAAGGGGTATTGTAAAGAGTATCTCCCATAAAACTGATAGCTTCTCCTTGTGATTTTAATTGCGTGTTAGAAAAGCTAACACTTGCTCCATTTGATCCAGCTCATATGACTTACTTGAGATTCTTAAGATGAAAAACTGTTTTAATTGTTGCCCTGACCTCTGTAAGAATATCTGAGTTGCAAGCTCTTATGGTGGGTCAGCCTTATCTCATTCCACAGAGAGAGAGATTCCTTTCAGACTAATCCTTCTTTTATGCCTAAAATGATATCTTGATTTTGCTTTAATCAAAACTATCCATCTCCTTTTGTTCTTCCCTGAACCTTTCTTGAAATGAATGCCCTCACTTGAATTGTATCCCCACTTCCATTCCATAATCAACTAACTTTTCCTGCTTATTCACCAGGAAGGGACTGCAGGCACAAGGCACAATAGAACCAGTGCATTCCAGATTTGTAGGAAGGGGTTTTTACTCCAAAGTGTTCCTAGGGCCAAGAAAAGGACAGTGGAGGCCCATACTGGATCTGCCCTTGCTAAACATCTTCCTAAAAGTGCCATCTTAAAATGTTTTCCCTTCAGACCCTATTATGTCTTATTCTTCCTCAGACACCACCTATACTTTCTGGATCCAAAGAATGCCTATCTACATATTCCCATTCATTCCTCCTGCAGGAAATTCCTTGGCTTCTGTACCGGCTCATCTTACTTTCTGTTTACTGCTTTGACTTTTGGGATTTCCACAGCCCCTAGAGTTTTCACGGTGTCTAGTACCAGTTATAGCCTTCTGTTGAACTCTGTGAATTCCTATTTTTCCATACTTAGATGATCTGCTAATCAAAGCTACATCGACACAGACCTTAATGCATCACCTCCAGTTAATCCTAAACCTCCTCTTGCAGCTGGAGTTCACAGTCAGCTACAGAATGTCCTCTCTTCTGCCCAACCAGGACCTTGTGTTCCTGGGCTGCATATTGGACACCAAGAAGATGCAGGCCTACCTATCACAGGAGTAGTTGCAAAGCCCAACAGCTTATTTCCACGCCATCTTAGACACATGTTCAGTCAGGAACTTCTAAGGGGCATGGGTTTCATGGCAGCAACCATCCCAATGCTTCCTGTAGCAAGGCTGCATATGAGGAAAATTCAGTGGTGCCTGACAGCAGAATGGTCCCACCACACTCCTCCTCTAGGCGCAAAGATCTCTCTCTCATACCTTGACTCAAAAAGGAGATCTCATGGTGGGTTGCCCAGATGACTCTCAATCCAGGGCTTCCCCTCCAACCACAGACTCCAGCTCAAGAGATGTACACAGATGCCTTGGCCAAGGCCTGGGGAGCTTGGCCAGGTATCTGCAGAGTCCAGGGCAGATGGCAGCCCAAACTCAAGACAGAGCACATCAACCTGCAAGAGTTGGAGTCTCATCCAAACATTTCAGGTTTCCTCACACATCTGGAAACCAGGTGGTCTTGGAGTTATTCACAGCCAACACCACTGTCATGTGGTACATAAGCAAGCAGGGACCAGATCATACAAATTATGCAGACTAGTTCAGATTGCTTGGGACGTAGCTACCCAGAGCAGCATGCCCCTACTCGCTGTGTACATACTGTCACAGAACAATGTTCTAGCAGACTCATTAAAGGAAGACTCCACCATCTCCTTCAGTTTAACTCAACTCTTAGGTTCCTTTTCTCCCCACAGTATGATTTTAGTACTGTGTGGGTACCTGAAACTTGCTTGTACTCTATAAAACTTTCATTTCCTCACTTTGGTATCAAAGGAAGGGAAAGACCCCCCCCATTTTTTTAAGCTTAACTTCTCACATAAGTTGCAGAGGAATTTATATGCTCTTGTATGACACACCACAGACAGAGAAATTAGTAAATCAGTAGCTTAGGTTGCTGTAAACAAGACAGAGAGGTTTGAAATTGTTTTCCATTGTCTTTATTGCAGACAGGATGAGAACTTGCACTGATTCACACCTGCTTCCAGTGTAGCCATGCCTTTCATAGTAAAACAGAGCAATTAGATCAGACAGTGGCTCAGGCAGTTGTCACCTCTTGACAGATTTACATAAGCTGCATCACAGTATTGAAATACTAAGCTTTAAACTTAAATGTTTGTTGTTTATACTACTATACATTTTAAGACTACTTCAATGTAGTATCAAGGATGTCTGTCATTTAGAGGAAAGTCAGAAAATATTTTTCTTGTAATGCTTGTAAAGTAACAGCACATATACCTAAGTGTGGGAGGAGGAGCTGTCAATTCATCTTGGACTAGAAAAAGTTTGAACAAAGGCCTAAAATTTAGCAACAGTTTTGGTTGCAGCTGTATTATTCCTTAATATACTGTAAAACAAGTCCTAAGAGAGACAAATGAGAGCCATTCAAGAAATAAAAGAAGCAGGCCTGTTACAGACAGTATGTAAGATGACAGTGACTGACACTAATCCCATTGTATGTTAATGGAATGGGAATACACCACTCCTTCCTTATGTCTAGCATGGATCATATAACTTGAAATGCATTATGAGAAAGAGAAAGGTTGAAGAAAAATAAGATCACGTTGATATGTCAAGCCCCATTGACAGCCATTTTGCAGAAAACCTATTAAAATTCTATAAGAAACAGTCGGAGTGATTTTGCGATGCTAAAAAACTCAGAAAACTGCGAGAGAATGAAAAAATATATTTTTTTAAGTTCTAAGGTGGAGTTTTCCTTTAAGCAGGTCCATCGAGGATCCTCACAAATGGACCGTAAACAAGCAGGTCTTCCTGGACTTTCTCTGCAAGTGGGAAACAGCTCAGCATATATTTTGTTTGCGTCCGAGAGCAACAGGCAACTTCCACTGTTTTGCCCCAGAACTCTTTGTCCCTCAGCCTGGAAACCAGCATTCTCCTTTCAGTAGGCCTGGAAATTTCTTTAAGCTTTCCCTCCACTCCCATTAATTCCAAGAGTATTAGTGAAGGTCCAAAAAGAAGAAACAAGAATGTTACTGGTTACTCCCTTTTGGCAAAAGCAGCATCATTGGTTCCCATAGTTTTTCATCTAGCCAGGGGCAGTCATCACAAACTACCACACAAGGTGGATCTCTTCACACAGTAGAAGGGATCACTGCCACATCCGTGCCTGTCATCCCTGTACCTAAGCCTCTGGATGTAGGGTTTGTGATCCCTTTCAGGCACCAGTTTTCAGAGGACATACTGCGGATTTTCCAGGAAGCATGGAGACCCACCACTCAAAAATCTTACGTAGCCAAGTGGAAGAGATTTTCCTTCTGTTGTCAAAACAATAGTCATGACCCCACACAATTAGAGGTTTTTCTTACCGTGAAGTACTTGTGAGAACTCATGAATACAGGTCTGGCATATTCCTCTGTTAAAGCCCACCTGTCAGTTATCTATACGTGTCTTTCCCTCGAGCCACTTGTTATGCTGTCTTGCGCCGTAGGTAGCAGTAAAGAGCATGTTGTCAGCCCACCTACCACAACTCCTACTCATGGCACACAGCATACACATAGACCAACATATGCAGAGGTGCTCTCAAAAAATCTGCCTAAACTCCAGAGAACTCCAAAACACGCATATACTAAACCAACCATAACACCCAACATACGCAATACATATGACACACACACGTCTCACCAATAAAGCCCATAAGGCAATGCACATCCACTCAAAACATCTTTGTCATAGGAGACTCTATAGTGAGACACACTGACGTCCCCCTCACCAGGCTGAACAAGGAGAAGGTCACAGTCAGCTGTCTTTCTGGTGCCAGTATTTGTCAGATCATACAGGCACTCAAGTCTTTCAATAAGTGCCATTATGATTCTTTCATAGTACATGGTGTACTTATCTCTCTGGACTACATGAGGAGAGACATGATTGAGCTGTCTGTGTCATAGGCAGGTATGTCCTTAGCTTTGAGCAGCATGTTACCCTCGCTTAGGGTGATATTGCAGTATAACAAAATCCTTGACTGCAGTAATTGGCTTATTTTCTGGTGTCATTCTAAGGGGATCCAGTTTGTCAGCCTGGGATGACATTATTGATAGACCTCGATGTTTTGCCAGAGATGGTCTGCATTTGTCACCCCTTGGATTTCAGCTGTTGGCAAAGGCTCTTGCCACCCCCATAGTGCATTTTTTCGCCAGTGTCACAGAGATAAAATTCCTGATGTAAATATTTCATCAAAAGACAACCTCAAGGTTGTGCCACTCATGTCTAAATAACTAAATGTGTCTGTAATTTTCTTTGTGGAGCTTTTCTCCCCGGGCCTCTGCTGAAAAAGGGCCTTTTCGGCTCAGTCAGACACCCCCGGTTAACAAATGTAAAATAAAATAAAATAAATGCTAGGAGTCTTGGCGTGAAACCTGTACTCACTGGAAGCAGTCCTCACCTTGGAAGGTGCTGACATCTTTGCAGTTGCAGAGACCTGGTCCAAGGCAGTGGAAAGCACGCCAGCCATACCGGGCTGCACTTCCTACCACCCATTCAGTCCACAAATGGAAAGCTTGCAAACTAAAGGAGTTAGTGTCTCTGTTCATTAAAGGTAAATACACCTCCAGATTGGTTAAACAGTATTCCCTGAAAACACTTCAGGAGTAACTAATTATGGTAGGACACCTATTCAAGTCGTTCCCAGCTACTGGACCCCCCTCCATGAATCAAGACACCCACTTCTGCCTACTTGGATATACTGGAATCTGTCAAGATACATCCGAATACCGTGGTTCTGGGTGATTTTAATTACCCATCCATTGACTGGGTAAATTACTCGTGCTCAAACTCACTTGCCCAAAGGTCCCTCAAGTTCATTAATTCCAGTGCCCTGTACCAGCTGGTGGACACCCCAACTAGGGGGCGCCAACATCTTGGATCTGGTGCTTTACCAATATGAGGGGCCGCTGTAGCACCCCCACTGTGAGGTCTTCCATTGTCAGATCTCACCACAAATCAGTCTCACTCGAAATAATTATCACCCAGTTTCCAAAGCAGATTATATCCTTCTAAGGGATGGTATAAATAGCTTCACTGCACCTTCTCCCACAGATGTAACTGGCAACTATGCAAAGTCCTACACCAGTATATTTTACAAACACCTGTATAACTCCATTGATGCGGACGCACCTGATGGGACTAAAACAATCTCTTCAAGGAAGAGCAAACCTGCCTGGTGGACAACTGCTAACAGGCTTTACAACAAGAGGAAGAAAGTGTTGCCCAAAAGTAAGAGGGAGCATGCCCTAAACTGGAAACACTCCCTCCTCAGCTTAAACAAGCACGCAAGACTTCTTGTGAAGTTCTCCAAAGCAAGCTACAAATCCAAGTCAGCGTCCTCAACTAAGGACAACCTTAAGACGTTTTTTAGTTACATCCATAGCCTAAAAGGTGATTTGCGCCGAACTGGTAGTTAATGATACCACATATACTGAGCCTAGGGACATAGTAAACCTGTTAGTCGACAGGTTCTGTGAAAACTTCACTCCCCTGTCCCCCACCACACATACCCCATGACATTTCTTCCATATCTCCCTAACCTTGCATCTCTAGAGAGCAGGTTGCAAATGCCCTCTGCAAGACCAAAAACACAGCATCTGTGGGACCCGATAACATCCCAGGCTGCATCCTACATGAGTTAACACCACCATTGGGTACTGTTTTTTAATCACAGTCTAAGCACCGGCTTCATCCCAACTGAGTGGAAAACGGCCACTGTTATATCCCTTGCACAAAGGTGTTGCTTCCACTACCCCGGGAACTATAGACCTATTAGCCTGACTAGCCTTATCTACAAAGCCGTGGAGCAAATCATCATGGACCTTATCCACAAAGATATAGGTAATCTCCAAATACATAACCCTACTCTGGATTTGTAAAAGGGAGATCATACCTATTAAACCTGATGGGCTTCTTTGAAGACAGTCAGCAGAGCCCTGGACGAGGGGAAAACTGTACACAGCCTTCCTGTACTTGGCCACGGCTTTTGACACTATTTCCCATGCAGACATTGACAAACTCGCCCAGCTAGGTATCGACCGTTATATCATTAGGTGGGTCGCTAACTGGCTCACCGATAGAACCCGTACAGTCAAAATAAGGGAATCCACCTCCAACAGCAGATCTGTAACCATTGGTGTTCTGCAGGGATCAGTCCTGGGACCACTACTGTTAGGAGTCTATTTCTCTGAAGTACAAGCAACAAGTAAAGTTCTGTGGCTAACAAAGTTTGCTGACAACTGCAAACTGGGAGAAGTCATAGAATCCCCAAAAGATGTCAGGTATCCTACAAGAGGGTCTTGGGCAAACAAATGATTGGTGCCAAAGTCGCGGTCTTAAACTCAGTGCAAAAAAGTGTATTATCCCTTTGTGTTAGAAAAGCCCATTCTGTCACCATTTGAACTAGCAGCTTCAGCAAACTCAAATTCTGCACCTCGAAAACTATCTTTCTTTTCACATTCAATTCTGCTAGGAAAGTCTCAGAACTTCAGGCACTTGTGGCCATTCCACCCTTCTTATTTTTCATAAGGACAGGGTGTCCCTGAGGATTACCTCCTCCTTTATAAGGAGGTGAATGAGATGTCTGTCTCTCAACCAGCAGTCAGCCTGGCTACTTGACTCCTGCACTCCCTAGATGTACACAGACAGCTGAGATTTTATTTTGATGAAACTAAATTTGTTCCTAAGTGGACTCCAAGCTGGATCTCTAAATTCATGTCTTTTTGTTACACCATGGCAAATCCTTGCTTACCTGAGCTCACTCTACCATGATAGTGGCATCCTTGGGGGGCCTTCTTCAAAGGGGTTGATTACAGGACACTGCCCTGTACATTCTTTCACTAACCTCTACAGAATTGATGCCTTTTCAAGATTTAGAGCTGCCTTAGCTAGGTCAGTTCTCTCTGGGATCTTTGGTTCTTAACCATCCTCCTTTCTGTTCCCTTGAGTTCTAAGAGTTGCCCATCTATTTGGAGTATTACAACATTGATCTCAGTCAGGACATAGTACAGTTGTGTAAGACTTACTGTAACAGTAGATTCCTTGCCACCCTCCACCCCCCTTTTGGATATCATCTTTTTCTTTACCCAGCTGTGACTGTGCTTGCTTGTGGAGCATCTTTTTCTCTCTTACTGTTGTGTCTGCAGAACTTTAGGACCAAGGGACCTCCGTCACTCCCTGCTTGGCCCCTCCTTGCTGACCAGTCTCTCTCTGAGGACTTCAGGCCTCCGGCTTAGAGCTAGTCTGAAAACCTATGCTCATACATCCACCTACATATCCCTATGCTTGTGAGATAAGGTCGTACATCAGCTGTACAATCCAGGGAAGGTTCAGTTTGGTACCCTGGCCAGATTGGCAGACTGCAAGTTGTTCCCACTTTTCCTTATTGAGATAGTGTATTTGACTTTGCTGTGTCTTTCTCATAGTGTCAGTAATCCCTTACTTGGGGAAGGTATTTCCTGCACAGGCAAGGATGCCAGGAGAGCATTCAGAAGTCTATTCCGACTTCACTAGGATCGCTTGTTTGTGTATTTCAATAAAGGATATTCCATTTTAACTCAACTGTTGATTACTTACTATTTTATTATTTTATAGTACATATTTTAAAGTTCGAACTTTATTAGTGAACTAGGTGCATACCATATTTCAAGGAGTGAACTTCACACCCTCCACATTGCAAAGTTTCTGTTTGGCTTGTTTTTGACCCAGGATAGGTTGCATACTGGGTTTTCTGAGACTTTGAAGGATACCACGGATTATTCTTTTTGTAAGATAGAACAAAATTTAAAGTAAAGTAAACTGTGTCGGTGTGGTTTCACCTCAGGCAGAGGAATTTTCAATTACAGGGCTTTTTGTTCAGAGTATGCGCAAGGCGTAAAGTACATATGTGACGTATGGACATCTAATCCTCACAATTTCCTTGCTGTCAGTCTTAACGCTACTTCTGAATTTGGTCTGTATGTTTTCACTAAGGTATCTATAGAGCCTTCTAAAAATAACTGCCCAGTTGGGGTTCTTCCTTTCTGTTTTCCTCCTTGTAGTTTATTTTCATGTCAGTCAGGAAAGGAAATGTAATGGGGAGGGGGAGGCAGCTTCCCAATAAAGACGGGCACGAAATGTGCCTTTTTTGTTTGGGAGCTACACATGGCCATACTCTGTGTGCTATTTGTCTGGCGTTTGTCTCTAAGACACACCACAGCCATTTGTTTTCCCTTTGTTTATCTGGAAAACCAACATCTGAAGTTATTGATATTCAAATCCACCTGCCCTGAAGTTCAGCTGCCTGCTAAGGGAAAAAAAAAACTAAAGCATGTACTGAATCTACTGCTGTCCAGCTTCAACTAGATATCTCCCTGGGTTGGATGAAGAAACAGAGGACCCATCCAGTACTGAACCCAGATGTTCTTCGCGTTTCACTGTTGCAGTCATTACATTTGGGTAATCTGCTGGCAAGTTGCCCTCAGTTGGCCTGAATAACAAAGTCTTGGGTCCTGTGTCGGTTGCTGTCTCCTCTTCCTTGACGTCAGGTCGTCAGGGGTATAAAACATGCAGCTGACCTCATTTTATTCAGTCTTTCTTGCGGTGCGGTGCCCGAAGCAGAAGCAGTTCGCAAGTACCGGTCAGCCGACTCCTGAGATTTTCGTATAATAGTTTCAGAACCAAAGTCTTCAAACTAAAGCTAAGTACCCCGTTGGGGAAACTTTTTCTTGCTCCTTACCGATGTCAGTAAAAGTTAATAATTGCATTACTTGTGGGAAGCAAATACCTCATAAGGATTTTCATTTATACTGTATTGCTTGCCTAGGCCCTGATCACAATGTCCCTTGCTGTCGTTTTTTTTGCTAGATTTAACCAACGCACTATTAAGTGTCGGTATATTTTTGCTTCTAAATATTTTGGATCAAGATTTAACTATCCTGAAATGTCATCTGTTAGCAATCCGACAACTGGAGTTCAAAAAAACACAAGGAAAAAGACAGACCGTCGAGGTCCAAAACTGACGACGAAGCTTCTCTTAAGCGAGTCTCCGGTTCACTGGTACTCAGTGAGGCGCTTTCGCAGCCCCTGATACCTGTTACTTTTGAGTCGCAGGCCTCTACCGAGACCCATTCGGAGTCCGGTATGCCGTGCGATTCTGAGTATTGAAACCGCGGATGTCTCTCCCTTGGATGGGTCCTGAGCCGCTGAGCAGGCACCGGCTTCTGAGGGTGTTTTCAGGCCTCAACATTTTTATATTAAACCGACGCCAGCAACAAAAACAAGGTCAAAAACAACTTCTATGTCTAAAAAACCGACGCATGAGCCACGTGCTCATGCCCCTATGCCTAAAAAACAGATGATCAAAATGGCTGAGGATTTAATTACCTTGATCACCCCAAACCCCCCCCCTGCTAAGATGCCTAGGCAAGGCACTGATTATGAATCTTCAGGTCAGGTTTCCATTTCTTCTGATCAGGAATTTTCTATTCCACTCTATGAGGAATCTGATACAGAGAAATCCATCCCATCTGCATCTCCTCCTGAGGATTATTCTTTTGGAGAGACTTTGCATGCTTTAAGGGAACATTTTCACTGGATGAGTCAGGACTTCTCTGAATCAAAAAAGAAGCTTAGGGATTTCCTTCTTCCTCAGCATAGGCCTTTGACAATACCTCTTGTATTAGATATTGTTGATGTTTTCTCGAAATCAAGCATGGCTCCTGATTCCCTGCCTCCAGCTCCTAGTAAGCCAGACAGATATTACAGGGTTCCTGACTTCCACAAATTTCTTTTCAAAAATCCTGTTGCTGATCCTGAGACTATTTCTCAGGGTCCCAAGGGTGTTGAGGCTTATACAGCCAAAAATCCTACCCCTTCTGATAGAGATTCCAGGGCACTGGGTAGATGGGTAAGAAGGTTTATATGTCTGCAACCTTGGCAATCATGGCTTTAAACTGCCAGTTTCATATGCTTTAATATCAACAGCATGTTATGGGCTTAATGAAACAGAAAATGATGTTGATTTGTGATTGTGTGGAAAATAGAGTTACAGGATTTATTGCATTCAGCAGAACAGGTTGGAAAGCATTCTTTGCAATGTGGTTTTGATTCTTTGGAGGCCTCTTGTAGGGCCGCCGTTACTGGATCTGTGATTAGAAGGCATGCCTGGCTCAAGGAGCAAAATCTGCCTGATCATGTTAAAGCTAAATTGTTGGATGCCCCTTTGCAGCATGATACTCTGGTAATAAGGCAGAAGAGGTTTTAAAGAAAATGTAAGACAACGCTAAATCTATGCAAACTGTAAAAGATTTCTTGCAAGTGCAGCCACCCAGGTTCAGTAGGCACTAGCCTACTAAAAATTGGTCCTTTCCTGTGTCCAACAGAGTTACTCAGGGCAAACCCAGGCACTCAAAAGGCAGCAGATGTCAATCACAGGGTTCTTACAGGTCAAAGCAATGAGGTGCCTCCACCTCCAAATCTGAGGAAACAAAGCACAACCCTACAGTAAGCAGTCTCAATGACTTTCCTCTACCATCTCCAAGCACTTGTCTTTTGGCAGCCCCCTTGGGGGAAAACTAGCACTTCATGCTCGAAATTGGCAGTTAATTACCCAGGGCAAGTGGGTATTAAACATAGTATCCCAGGGGTACAGATTTCATTTCCATACTTTGCCAATTCCAAATGGATGGCCGGATCTGCCACAAAACCAGTGGGCAGAGGCCCAGAAACAAGTCCTGTCCCTCATGGATAATGGGGGCTTTTCAACCAGTACCAAAAAAGGAAAAAGGACAAGGTTTTTATTCAAGACTTTTCTGGTACCCAGAAAAGACAATTCATGGCATCCAATACTGGACTTATCGATTCTGAACACTTTCCTGGACATTCCAAAATTCAAAATGCTGACTTTACAACAGCTACTGCCTATGCTAGGCAAGAATGCTTGGATGTCCTTCATGGATGCATCTGCAGTCATAACAAATGGGTTGTCCTGTCGTCAGGCAGCCCTTAGGTCGGCCGGATTCCAAAGTCTGGGTCCGGCTTCGGCTGATGTCACACTTCACCCGACGTCATCTCTGCTGGTCTTCGGGTATAAAGGCATCAGCCGACGCCATTTTCCTCAGTCTTTCTTGCCGCGTGGCGCCTGAAGCAGAAGCTGTTCGCAAGTGCCGGTCGGTCAGATCCAGAGATTACTACTACCGAATACTACTTCGAAGACTTCTAAAAAGCTAAGTACCCCGTTGGGGACTCTTTCTTGCCTCAGCCGATGTCAGAAAGTCAATAACTGTTTAACTTGTGGGAAACAAATACCTCATAAAGATTTCCACTCTTACTGTCTGCCTTGCTTAGGCCCAGACCACGACGTAGCAGCCTGTTCGGCCTGTGCTTCCTTCAACCGACGAACGCTTAGGCGTTGGTCGGAGTTTGCTGAACAGTTTTTCGGCTCAGATTTTGCGTACATTATGCCGTCGGATCCTCCGACTACCCAAATTGTTAAAAAACGCAAAGAAAAAGACAGACACTCGTGGCCCGCGGTTTCGGCCGAAACCACGGTTAAGCAAGCCGCGAGTGTCTCGGTTTCGGCCGAAACCGAGAAAACTGGTCAATTTTCAACCGAATCCATGACTACTACTGAGGCTCCTGCTACCTTACCTGAATCGGCCTCAGAAATTTTGCCTACGACTGTGGTTCCTACTGATTTATCAGACACCATCCCTTTGGATGTCTCTACCCCAGCACATGGTGCTGCTAGGCCTCCTGCAACCATGTCTATTAAGGCCTTTGCCAGGGCTAAAGCAGCCAAATCTGCTAAATCAGTGCCTGTTAAACCCCCCTCACACAGGCCCACTTCTAGTTCACAAATGCTTACTCTGGCAGAAGATTTAATATCCTTAATTAGGGGATCCCAATCTCACCCAGACAGGGCCTCTCAGCCCCCAGAAAAGAGACCTAGAGCAGAGCCCCCCGAGCCAGTGTCCTCTGATGATTCTGCGGATGACTCAGACATTGCAGACCAGCCAGAGGCTCCTTTTTCCACTTATGAAGATTCCGATGCTGAAGAATCCATTCCAGCTGCCTCTCCACCAGAGGAATTTTCCTTTGGGGAAACCTTACATGCCATGAGAGAACAATTCCAATGGCAGGGACAAGATCTCTCAGATTCAAGAAAAAGGCTTAGGACTTTTCTGCACTTACCACAACATAGGCCCTTAGCTATACCTCCTGTTCTGCCTGTTGTGGACGATGCATTTAATGATGTCTGCACTGCACCTGATTCTTTACCTCCAGCCCCTGCCAAACCAGATAGATTTTACAGGGTGCCAGACACTCATCACCACCTATACAAGGCCCCACTTGCAGACCCCGAAACTATATCCCAGGGGCCTAAGGCAGTAGCCTCGACCACAGCAAAAAACCCTACTCCCTCTGAAAGGGAATCCAGGTCCTTAGAGAGATGGGGGAAAAAAGTTTACACCTCTGCTACTCTCTCAGCTAGAGCTTTAAACTGTCAGTTTCACATGATCCAATACCAAGAGTTTATGCTTGATCAGTTAACTAAAAAACTGTCCTGTGATGAATCTTTAGATAAGAAATATGTATTAGAAATGGTGAATAACATCCAACAGGTTAGTAACCATTCCTTAAAATGTGGCTATGATGCACTGGAGGCTTCATTTAGATCAGCCATGACTGGCACAGTGATAAGAAGGCATGCATGGTTGAAAGAACAGGTCTTACCGGATCATGTTAAAGCAAAGCTATTAGATGCTCCTATGGATAAGGCCAGTCTATTTGGGGAACCTGCCCAGCAGGTAATGAAGAAAATGGAAGAAAAGGCAAAATCTGTACAAACAGTTAAAGATTTCTTACAGGTTCAGCCCCCAAGGTTTAGCAGGAACTGGCCTGCCAAAAATTGGTCCTTTCCTGACTCCACAAGATCCCAAAGGGGCAGGAATAGACGCTCTAGGGGCAGAAATCAATCCAGAGGAGGTGCCTACAGAGGACGACAGTGGCAAGGCAATAACCGAGGCACAGACACAACCACTGCCACTGCAACAGGACAATCACAGTGACTTGGCTCTGACTCCACCTACCAGGGAGCAAATAGCAGCACCATTAGGTGGAAAGTTAGCCTTATTTTTGAAAAATTGGCACTATATCACAAAAGACAAGTGGATTTTGCAAACCATAGACCAAGGCTACCAGTTCCACTTCCACACCTTACCAGTAAAAAGAGGAATGCCAAACCTACCTCCAAATCAAAAAACAGAAGCTCTGCAACAGATAGCGGAATTAACAAAGATGAGAGCTGTGGAAAGAGTACCAATAACAGAACAGGGCAAAGGATTCTACTCCAGACTCTTCCTACTGCCAAGAAAAGAGAAAAGCTGGAGACCTATTCTCGACCTGTCCATCTTAAACACATACATCATTGTCCCAAAATTCAAAATGCTGACCCTACAGCAACTTCTTCCCATGCTGGGCAAGGAGTGTTGGCTGGTAACTCTAGATCTCAAGGAGGCATACCTGCACGTCCCCATTCGACCAAATTGCAGAAGATACCTCAGATTTCTTGCAGGATCAGAGCATTATCAATTCTCAGCATTGCCCTTTGGCTTATCTACTGCGCCCAGAGTATTCACAAAATGCCTGGCATCAGTAATCGCTCACTGCAGAGTACAGGGAATCCAAATTTATCCATACCTGGACGACTGCCTGTTACAAGCAGACAACAAAAGCAAGCTGACAACAGATTTACAAAGGGTCATTTACTTGCTACAAGCCCTGGGATACACAGTTAATTTACAAAAGTCAAGGCTGATACCATCCCAAACAAGAACATTCTTGGGCGCGGAATTGGACACAGTAAAACAAATGGCATTCCTAACTGCAGAAAAACAAAAAGAGCTCCCTCTTTACTTCTTGGCATTAACAAAGCAGAACAAACTAACAGCAAGAAAAGTTCTGCAGGCCTTGGGCTTCATGGCATCATGCATAATCTTGGTCCCACATGCCAGACTGCATATGAGAAAGCTACAGTGGTACCTAAAGAATTTATGGTCTCAACACAGGCACAGCTTAGAAACAGAAATACCACTAATCCCATGCCTAAAACAGGAGTTCCTATGGTGGGCTCAAGCATGCCAGTCAAACCCAGGCTTACCCTTCCACAACTTTCGAGCAAGCCAAACCATCACAACGGACGCCTCAGACCTAGGATGGGGGGCACACATGCTGGACAAATGCGTACAAGGATTGTGGACTCAGGACCAGCTGCACCTGCACATAAACCAAAAAGAAATGCTGGCAGTAAAACTGGCAATCCAAAAATTCAGACCATTCCTCAAAGAAGGCCATTTGATGATAAGGACAGACAACACCACAGTCATGTGGTACATCAACAAACAGGGAGGCACTCATTCATACCCCTATGCAGAATGACTTTGGACCTTTGGAATCTGGCTCTCAGCTACAACATCCAGTTACAGGCAATATTTGTACCGGGAAAGAGAACACCCTAGCAGACATTTTAAGCAGAACCACCTCGGATGCTCACGAATGGATGCTACACCCGGACATCTTCAAGGCCATCACAAAGAAATGGGGAATGCCACAAATAGATCTATTCGCTTCCCACTCAATCACCAGCTCAAAAATTCTGCACAAGGACATTCCACCCACTTGCATGGAAGGTGGACTCTCTATCCTTCAGCTGGAAAGGCCTGACAGCATATGCATTTCCACCTCTTCCCTTGATGCACAAGGTACTACTGAAAATCAAAGAGGAACGTCCAAGGATAATCCTGATAGCTCCGAACTGGCCAAGACAACACTGGTACCCATTGCTGAGGAGCATGTCTCGAGAGAAAATGTGGTCAATACCCCTGATGCCTTTGATGTTAACTCAGAACAACTACAACATCATGCATCCAAACCTAAAAACCTTGCAACTGACTGCCTGGAACATCACATAGCAACAACTAACCCAGACCTTTCCCAAAGGGTTAAAGACATTATCCTTGAAGCCCGCAGACCTTCAACAAGAAGGAACTATGCAGGAAAATGGAAAAGGTTTGTCATTTGGAGTACTGAAAGAGGAAAAGATGTGTCGAACATAGATATTGCTAACATTCTGGAGTACTTGGCAGAGCTTCTACATACAGGCCTGTCCTATTCCTCCATCAAGATACATGCATCAGCTATTTCAGCAGAATACAGCTTCGATCCTCCTGTCTTTTCACATCCTCTACTCAGGCAGTTCCTCAGAGGGATCAAGAATGTAAAACCTCCTAGGAAACCACCATTACCAGCATGGGACTTGAACTTTGTGCTAGAAAAGTTGACACTCCCTCCATTTGAACCAGCAGCAACAGCAGATCTACAACACCTGTCATGGAAAACTGCTTTCCTACTGGCTGTTACCTCAGCAAGGAGGGTTTCGGAACTACAGGCCTTAATGGCAGTGCAACCCTTCCTAATCTTCCATCAAGATAGGGTGTCCATGAGAACTAATCCTACATTTATGCCTAAGGTGGTATCCAGAGTGTCTTTAAACCAGGCAATCCACCTACCTACCTTCTTTCCCAATCCACAAAACAGAGGGGAAAGAATGCTGCATACCTTGGATGTACATAGACAGTTACACTACTACCTGAACAGAACCAAAAGTAACAGAAAAACTGACCAGCTTTTTGTAGCCTATGCAACAGGAAGGGAAGGAAAAGCAATTTCCAAACAGACAATCTCCAAACGGATAGGAAATTGCATAAGATTCTGTTACTCCTACCATGGAAAACCAATTCCACAGAACATAAGACCTCATTCTACAAGGGCTACAGCCACTACCACAGCTTTCTTATGAGGAGTGGCAACCAAGGACATTATTGAGGCGGCTACTTGGACCTCCGTGCATACATTTGCCAAGCATTATAATTTACCTCTATATTCTAGATCCCGAGCAGGGTTTGCCACTGCTGTACTGCAAGGGATCCTAACTACACCATAATTTTTTATTCCTCCTCCCCTAGTTTGGCTATGGTATTCTACCCATTTGTTATGACTGCAGATGCATCTATGAAGGACATAGTACAGTTTTGTACCTACCATAAATGTAGATGTCCGAACTGGATAGCATCTGCAGTCAGGATTACCCTCCTCCTTCCCTCTGTGGTACTCCTAGGTATTTACCCTCCAAATAGCTAGCTGGGGGTCTCTTATGGTGTATTTGTTTGTATATATGTACATACATGCTTATTTTTTGTGTTTGCCTTCTACCTTTTTGGAAACATTGGCATTTATCCAAAATTTAGCCTTCCAAGAGGGCAACTGGCATCTGGGGCAAGAAACACTGAGGAAAATGGCGTCGGCTGATGCCTTTATACCCGAAGACCAGCAGAGATGACGTCGGGTGAAGTGCGATATCAGCCGAAGCCGGACCCAGACTTTGGAATCCGGCCGACCGAAGGGCTGCCTGACGACAGGACAACCCATTTGTTATGACTGCAGATGCTATCCAGTTCGGACATCTACATTTATGGTAGGTACAAAACTGTACTTTAGTAACTCTAGACTTGAGGCATACCTGCATATCCCAATAAGGGAATCCTGCAGAATATACCTCCACTTCAAAGTAGGTTTTTTTGTATTACCAATTCTCTGCACTGCCCTTTGGCTTATCTACTGCGCCCAGGGTCTTTACAAAGTGCCTGGCACCAGTAATTGCATTCTGCAGACAAACATTCAAATTTATCCTTATCTGGATGATTGTCTCATTTAAGCAGAGGACAAGGACACACTTCTTCAACATCTGGCATTTGTAAAAAGGCTTCTAGCATGCCTAGGGTACACGATAAACGAAAAGAAATCACAACTGGTACCCTCTCAAATAATTATATTCCTGGGTGCAAGCTTGAATACAACTGCCCAGATGGCTTACCTTAAGCCAGACAAACAAAGGCAACTGACAACATACTTCAAACAAATGGCAACAAAAACCCAGTTATCTGCAAGACAAATTCTCCAGGCTTTTGGGGTTCATGGCATCCTGCATTCTTCTAATTCCATATGCCAGACTGCATATGAGGAAACTTCAGTGGTACCTAAAAAGTTTATGGAGTCAACATTGTCACAGCCTGGAAGCAATGATTCCTCTCATTCCCTGCATACAACAGGAGTTTTTTGGTGGGCAGAGATGTCACCAAAATAAGGAACTGTCATTCACTCTACCCCCTGCCACCCAAACCCTAACTACAGACGCATCAGACTATGCTTGGGGGGCCCACCTGGCAGGGAGATGCATTCAGGGCAAATGGAGCCCAAACCAAATGCATCTGCATATCAAACAGAAAGAAATGCTAGCTGTACAGAATGCTCTGACAGCCTTCAAGGACTTACTTCATCCAGGACAACTACTGATAGACTGACAACACCACAGTTATGTGGTACATAAGCAGGGGGGTACACATTCCTACCCCCTTTGCAGACTAGCCATGGCTTTGTGGAACACAGCCTTGACTTACCAAATACATCTTCAAGCTCAGTTCCTGCCAGGAAAGCAAAATACTCTGGCAGACGACCTAAGCAGAAATCTTATGGACCCGCACAAATGGAAACTGGATCCACAAATCTTCAGCATGTTAACACAGAAATGGGAGAGCCCAGACATAGATCTATTTGCCTCTCCCCAAAATTATCATTTGGACAAATTCTGCACAAGAACTCATCACAAAAAAGCATGGAAAGTGGATGCTCTATCCTTCAGCTGGAAAAACCTATCAGTCTATGCCTTTCCCCTCTGCCTCTACTCCCCAAGGTCTTACTAAAAGTCAGACAGGAAAAACCAAAGATGATCCTAATTGCTCCAGACTGGCCTCACCAGCACTGGTACCTGCTTCTAAGGAATATGTCACACCTTCCTCCATGGTACTTGCCTCAAATACCTCATCTACTGTCTCCGCAGAACTGTCAAATTCTGCACACCCGGCTCCAAACTCTGAATCTTGCAGCATGGCTAATCAACTAATTATTTAAACCACACCTCTCAGTAAATCTGAGATGGATGTCATTTTGGAAGCCAGAAGGGCCTAGTACTAGAAAATCTTATGCTGATAAATGGAAGAGATTCTGTGCTTGGAACCAAGCACAAGGAATGGACACAGCAAAGCCCAATATTCCTCAGATTTTACAATACTTAACTGAGATGCTTGACAAGGGCCTATCTTTCTCTTCAATAAAAATCCATGCCTCTGCCATTTCGGCCCATTACAACACAGAGCCTCCCCTCTTTTCTCATCCACTGCTTAAACAGTATCTTAGAGGTGCCAACAATTTAAGGCCTCCCAGGAGAGCACCAACTCCTGCATGGGACCTCAATTTTGCGCTGGAAAAACTCACCCTGCCTCCTTTTGAACCAGCAGCTACTGCTGATATAAACGTTCTGTCTTGGAAAACAGCTTTTCTTTTGGCAGTCACTTCAACAAGAAGGGTTTCAGAACTACAGGCTCTCATGGCAGTGGAGCCTTTCATTATATTTTACGTGGACAGGGTGGCCCTCGGGGCCAACCCTTCTTTTATGCCTAAGGTGGTATCCAGTATGGCTGTTAACCAGACCATTCACCTGCCAACATTTTTACCCAAATCCGCAGAACAAGGGGAAGCGGATTCTGCATTCATTGGATGTACACAGACAACTAAGATTCTACTTAAACGGGACCAAATCTCAAGTCTGAGCAACTTACTGGTAGCATTTGCTGCAGGATCAGAGGGGATGGCTTATATCAAAGCAGACTATTTCTAAATGGATAAGCCACTGCATTTGTTTCTGCTATTTCCACCATGGTAAACCTGTGGCCAAAGGGATCAGATCACATTCCACCAGGGCTGCCTCTACTTCAGCAGCTTTTCTCAGAGGGGTCCCAGCCAAAGACATTCTAGAAGCTGCTACTTGGAGCTCTGTTCATACCTTCACAAAACATTATCATTTACCTCTCTTCTCTAAATCCAGGGCAGGCTTTGCCACTGCAGTCCTGCAAGGCTTTATAGCCGCTCCTAATGCTGTTTAGTTCCATCCTCCCATCCATAGCTTTGGGATTCTACCCAAATGTAATGACTGCAACAGTGAAACACGAAGAACATAGTACAGTTGTGTACACTTACCATAAATGTAGATGTTCGGGTGTATTCACTGTTGCAGTCCGGGTTACCCACCCGCCATCCCCCATTCTATACCTTTTCTTTCCTTCAGTATACTCAGAAGCCTTTGTGGTGTATTTGCTTTTTAGGTGAAGGTAAAGTTTGTTTTTAAAAATGCATTTATATATTTACAGTTTAGTTACATATGTATTTTTGCTCCACATTTTGGGGGGGGGGGGCACCTGACATCTGGGGCAAGAAAAACTGAATAAAATGGCGTTGGCTGCATGTTTTATACCCCTGACGACCTGACGTCATGGAAGAGGGGACAGCAGCCAACACAGGACCCAAGACTTTCTTCTTCAGGCCGACTGATGGCAACCTGCCAGCAGATTACCCAAATGTAATGACTGCAACAGTGAATACAGTCGAACATCTACATTTATGGTAAGTGTACACAACTGTACTTTCCCTCTACCACAACCCAGCTGGAGTCTAACACAGAGCTGTCTACTTGCACATTCGCTGAGGCTGCGCATGCTTCTGGTACAGATGTAGGGGAAACATGACGTAGTATATCTGAAGGGCCTAAGAAGATTTACAAAATTTTAGTTAGGGAAGAAGTGCCTTTTACCTTGTTTGAATCCAGGTAGGGGCGCTTCAAGATTTTGTCAAAGCATATATTCCTTTAAAAAAGAAACAGAAAACCAAACATGTGACTACCATGGCTGGGATGCTCACAAAGAGTGGCAGGATTTTACTCATGAGTTCTTTAGTGCCTTCATGGCTCTGAATCCTCCTCAGGGATTGTCTGTCCCTGCTGCTGATCCTTCCTGATCATCCACCCCATCTGAGAGATGTAAGGATTCTGAGTCATTTGATGAGAAGTTAAACTGTGAAGACTCCTTAGAGTGTTCCTCACAAATGCACTGTCCTTTGGCTTAGGCAGCTGTTGAAGATTCTTTGTTACCTGACTCTCCTTTTGAGGATTTGTCCTTTGGAAATACAGTAGTCCATATGATGGAACATTTTAAGTGAAATTGTTCCTAAGTCTAAGGTCCTAAAGAGATATTATGAACTCTTGAAAGTGAACTCACTAAGACCTTCTGCAGTCCCTCCTGTTTTAGCTGCCTTGTGTGGACACATTTACAGAAGCTTCTCAGGCTCCTGATTCTTAAACTTTGGCCCCTACAAAGCCAGAGTGAGTTTATAAAGTGCTTGAGGATCATAAATTCTTGTATGTAAAAGTCTGTCATCTGATCCTGCTGTGGTTTCCATGTTCACAGATGAGCTATCCAAACTGCTTTCCTCTTCCAACCTCTTCTGCCTTTTGACAAGGACAGCTGTGCTATGGAAAAATATAAGAAAAACAAGTGTATACTTCTGCTTTTAGGGCCATCAGTTATCAGACCCACATGACTAGATATGTTCTGGCTCTTCTCTGTCAGCTGAGGAGGCTGGGTTTTAATGACATGCCTGATTCTAGCAAATTGTCTAGCTGCCTACTGACAAAACAAGATTTCGAAGTATTGTTTCTCTGGAACTTGAGTACAGGAGAAAAAAATTGTTTAAGGTCCTGCATAACTTTGTGCTTATCCGGCAATGTTATAAACAATTCTGCAGCAGTAAGTCTTATCTTTGCATGCTGGCTGTTCAGGCTTGGGATTTTACAGTTTGTCATCACTTAGTTCATCAGGTGGTTTACATTCCTTCAGAGCATTATCTAGTGCCAGATTCGCTGAGATGGTCCAGGAAACTTCCTAATGAATGGATCCTTCACAGGTAAATGTTTCTGGACCTTGTCCATCAATGAGATACTCCTCAAGTAGATCTTTTTGCCTCCCTTCTGAACAGACAACTTCATTGGTTCTGTTCCAGACTTCCAAGTCCAGTGGCTTTGAAAGTGAACACCAAGTCTTTTGCTTGAAGGGTTTACTTCTGTATGTTTATCCTCCATTTCTGTGCTACGAAGGGTCTTGCACAAGATCATGTGGGATGCATCCAAAATCTCCCTTTTGCAGAGACAGCACTGGTTCCCCCTTCTCTTTCACCAGCTCAGGGGCAGTCATCACAAGTTACCTCTCAGGATGGATCTTCTGTCACAGTACAAGGGGTCTCTTATTTACCTTCACTGGTCCACCCTTCAGCTGACACTTTGTGTGCTAGGGTTTTGATTCATTTCAGACACCATTTTTTTGAGGACACCACTGGAAAATCCTGTTTGGCTAGATGGAAGAGATGTTCTGTCTGGTGGCTGAAGCATGACCAGGGCTCTTTTTATGTGGGGGTCCCTATGGTCCTTTATTTGTGTGAGTTGCTCAGTGCTGGTTTGGCATATTGCTCTGTTAAAGCTCATTTATCAGCCCTTTCTGCTCTAGAGTCCACCTTTGGCTTCTTGTTTTGAAGTCAAACAGTTCCTAAAAGGCATCCTTCGTATCAGGATCCCCCAAGAAAGCTTATTCCTCCTCCTTGGGACTTTAATTTTCTTAATGAGTAAAGTGAATTAGTTCTCTTTTGAGCCTGCCTTTTCTTCCCACCAGTAGTGTCCGTGGAAGACTGTGTTGTTGGTGTCTCTTGCTTCTACCAAGAGAGTTTCTGAACTCTAAGCCTTCATGGTGGTTCCTCTTTTTTTTTTTTTTTGGTTTCTCACAAGGACAGGGTGTGTCTGTCTGTACTAATCTTCCTTTTATGCGCAAGGTGGTTAACGATTTGTCCTTGAATCAGTCTATTTATCTTCCATTTTTTCCTTCTCTGCAATCTGGTAGTGTTAATACTTGTTAAATTATCTAATACCATACTCCAGGCTGCATGAGTTTTTCTTAATGTACTAATTGAGCACTTAATTTTTAGATCCATCATAAATAGATATGTTGGTCCAAAGATGAATTTAAAAAGGGTACTGTAATAAAATTGGTTGCTGAACCCATTTTGTATGTTGTATCTGTTAACCAATATAAAATAGTCCATTTTGTGTTTTTCTTGGTGTTGCGCACAGTGTTTGACTGGTAGTGAAGTGACTGTGCTGAGGTAGCCAGTTTCACACACTTACCTGTGCACAGCATGGAAATTTCATATACGAGTTAAAAGGGGGAAGTGGCTGTCCATGATATGGAGGCATTTCCTGTTTTTTGGTCATGCTATTGGTTCTTTTACTTCCAGTTTAGCACCTGTGAGGATAATCCTGAAACTGATAGAATCATCTCTGGTTTAACTTCTCATATGAAGGATAGACCACCCCTTCAATATGTCACTTCTTCCCATGTGGTCAGATGAAAATTTTAGCTTTGACATCAGTCTACAACTAGGACTAGAAATTACAGCCTTCAGGTTTAGAGGCTGATGTACTGCTAACTACACCACTGTAAAAGGGGAATTTAAACAGATTGCATTTGTTTGATGAGTGTAGACAGTAAGCCTCTTTCGTCTTTCATTTGAGCACATTCAGTATTCTGTCTCCTTTCCTGTCTTTCCCTCACTTTTTCTTAATCTGTCCAATGTTTTCACCAATGCCTGCATTAATTTCTCTACCACCCATTCTTGCATTCAGTTCCATAGTTCTTCATGAAAAAGTGCTTATTTCAGCAAATCCAAAGAATAGTTGATCTCTACTGTCTGTTCCCTGTACCATTCTTTCCATGTGGCCTTCATACTCAAAGTAATCCCTTTTTGAGTCTTTGAAGTGATCTTGTTCATGGTTTCTCTACAGTTGCTGGAGAGCCATTTGATTGGGGTCTGAGTGTCAAATGCAATTGGTTACAGCCATCTTGCTTCTTGGATGAAGGCTAGGTCTTTAAGCAGAGTGGAGTTACTGTTTGTTTACATCCTTCACTGTTTGTATTGGTTGGAGGGGAAGTGTGTTCAGTTTTTTTCTGATTTGTGTTGATCCTTCATAGTTGAAGTTTTATATACTGTTGTCTCCCCATCTTTTCTGCTGTGAAGTGAGGAGTTGTAGCTCCTCCAGTCACTGGTCAAACTCTTTCCTCTGCCATAAGCAGCCTTCTGGTGACTTTCCTGTAGACATCTTCAGTCTGTAACCCTCTGCTTGTATTACCACTAAAACTCACACACTCCTGAAGATGTGGTATTGGCAATGCCTGGTTTAGAGGAAGCAGCACTTCTTTCCTTTGAGTCCTAATACCTGTGAGGATTTCCTTAAGCATTCTGTGGTCTGCCCCCCCCCCCCCCCACCCATTCTGCTGTTGGTGTCCAGTGCAGATTTGAGTGTAATTTCATTATCCTTGTTGTGTTTTGCCCTCAATTCCACTTCTCAGTTGTTGTTTCACACCTGGGTTGTTGCGGTTTAGGTATTTTACATGTGTCTGCATTGAACCGCAGCTGTCATGGTCAGCCTTTCCATGTATTTTCTTAAAATTTTCCTGTATCCTGTACTTGCCCATAAATTTGTGTCATCATAAAAGAGAGTGATCCTCTTTTTGTTTTTTTGTTTTTTTGTTTTTTTTTTCTATTCTCTCAGACATGTCTGAAGTAAATGCAGTGAATTGTATTCTGCTCTGGACGTCATCCCTTGCAGCACTCCATTAGTCTTGTGCCTTATTTGCCTTATTTCTAGGATTTCTACCTTTTCAGATGCTCAAAGTGGGGAATTTTTATGGAAATGTGAGATTTTTCAGTACAAACCATCCTCACAGGTAGTGCAAAGGACTGGACTTCATTTTTTGCCAAAGTAAAAGCTCACTGTTGCACAATTTGTTACAGGTTTTATGCAACACTAGCAGCTTTTATATGCAAACTAATTGTTTTATACAATTAGTAGCTGAAACTTTGGAAATAAGTTTATCCTAAAATCTCATGATATTTGCCATTTCGTGTGTTTTTGCATGAATTGCCCAGATGGGGTCTGTCCAGCGTAACAAGGAACATACATCATAGCCATACTTATTTCTGATCTTGTCCCCCTCACCATAACCTGTGCAACCCATCACTTAACTGTGTAGCAGTCCAGTTCTCCGTAGGTTTGATCCTTCCAAGTTTTACAACAGTTTTCTGTATAAGACTGTGTCAAAGACCTTACATGTCAAGTAGACCATATCTGTTGGCATGCACCCACCACATTGTGCTATAACCCATTCCAAAAACTGGATCAGCTTTGTCTAGAGAGCCTGTTCTGGACATTAATCCAAATTGTCTGTAGTCCAGAAGATTGTTGTCCTTTAGGAAGAGAACCATCTTTTCCTTTAGAATTCTGTCTGTGATTTTTCCCTACCACTGCTATAAAGTTAAAAGGCCTGTAGTTCCTTGTATTTTTTCTGTTTTCCCCTTTAACAAAGGTACTGTGGATGTTGTCTTCTAGTCCTCATACACTTCTTCAGTTGTTGGTGATATGATGAAAAAACATGGTCACTGGATCTGATAGCATATTGGCTAGAGTTTTGAAGAAACTAGGTAGTCAGTTTTACTCCTTTGCAGTAATCCTACCTTAGGGAATATATTTCCCTTTTTGCTTCATCCACTTCTTTCTTCATTTTGGTGTTATTTCATCTACTTTTTTGTACTGTCAGCTTCCACTGACCAGGTCTGTCTTGCACCATATTGCTCCCACCTGCCTGGGGCCACCACATTCTAGGGTATACCACAGATGTATTCCTTATCTACTTGGGCCACTTTTCTCCAGGTTAGGGTTCTGTAGACTGAATGTTCCACAACCATGGAGGGGAAGTAGGCATCAGGAGGGGGGGGGGGGGCATTGTACTGCAGCCAGCTGAATTTAACAAGTTTGTGTGGAGGTAAAATCTAAACTGACATGGCTTTACAGTGAATGTTAAGTGAGTTGAGAGGCAGACAGGCTGCCTCCTTAGACATGCAACCTTTTATTTCTCTACCCATGTGGCTCTCCTGCCCCCATTATACTGCTGCTTTTCAGATTATTCGCCAAAGAATCAGGAAGTGGTGCACCATTCAGCATGCCTTCCCTCTAAAGAGAGCCAGCTTCTCTACTGCTAGAGATGCTAATTCAACTTGGATCATCATCATAGTTTTATTTCTATATGCCAAAAGAGCTGGGTGCTTTCTAAAGACAAAAGTGAAGTATTCATTCAGTGCCTCCACCTTTTCCTATTCTTCTATCCATCTTTGGTTAACCTGCTCCAGTTTTTTTTTCTTCCATTCATATTCTCAGCCAAGTGTTTATTCCTTCTCTTGACCCCTTCTGCCACCTAGCTTTTAGTTTGTGCCTTTGCTGCTCTACCTCCTTTATTACTGCTCTGCTTACCTCTTTATACTGTGACTTCTTCACTTCTTTACCCCCTTCCTTCCATCTGCATTATGCTTTGTCCCCTTTTTTATTTTTGTTTGTTTTGCATTCTTTTTCTCCATTGGCTTCATCCTAACAACTGTTCTAGTGCCGTACGTCTGTCGTCCACTTCAGTCATCCCCCCAGACTGTTAGTGAATTTGACTCCAGGGTCAGCAGGGATCTTAAGGGCTTGGGGGGGGGGGGTGATTTCTACTTTAATCCTACCTGATGAGTGTGCTGTGGCTGGACTTGGGGGACGTGAAATGGACAGAATATGTTGCTCTACCTCCATGCTTCCACATTCCACATGGTGTTGCCAGTGGCAAGCTGGCAGAGCACATTGCATATGGCTTCCTGGGATCTACCAGGAAGCTCGTTTTGCTGTGCAAGCACTGTCCATATGTCAACCCCCCACCCCCCAAACATTCATCCAGCCCGCCGCTCCCGAGTCAGCTGGGCTGTAGTGAGGGCTTTATTTTCTCTATACTAACTTTGTCTCTTACCTTAATCAGTAGCCATGTTCGTCATTCGCACTGCCTCAGTGGCATTTTGGGTTGTCTGCCAAATAACCCTGTACTGGTCAGCTTTCAAAATCTGACTCCCCTCCTTCAGTCTTCCCTTGACAGCTGAAAGCTTCTTTCTCAGGATGTGTATAGCCATTCGGCTGTCAGAGGAAGTGAGTGTTAAGTCTTTTTCTGCCAACCTTCTGTGGAAGGTTGGGCGCCAGGCTGGCAACTCGACACTGTAAAACTCCACTGCCAATCATGAGCGGACAAATGATCCACTGTGGCGACCCCTAACCGGGAAAAGCCGAAAGAAGAAGAGAAGAATGTCCTTCAAAGATCCATAGCTGATTTTTTCAGCTTACTGTTCAGATAAGCCTCATTTGGGGAAGCTGTTACTGTCATTTAATTATTAAATTTATTCTTAGTGTATTGTTTTATTTAAAAACAAATATTTTTGTGCTTTATTTTTGTTTACAGTAATTCCTGTGGTAATTTCTGCTTGCAGTAGTGCATATTTGTCTTCTATCTTTGACAAATGCTTGTTTTTACTGTTTCTGGGGAAACTCTCAAAATTTGTGTGCGCGCGTGCGCTTTTAGGCACTAGGCACTGTTTCATGCAGTCAGAGATGCAAATTGATTGCACCTTTTTTTTACTGTTGATACTCTCGTTTTCATCTTTTGACAAGAAAATATTACAAACTTGGATTTTTCTGCATTTGTACATTATTTACTATGTGTATGACTCTGCTCTGTTTTTTTAATGTCTGTTCATGATTTTACCACAAATTGTTACTTGACAGGGAAATATGGTTTAAAGTGCTGTTAAATATTATTTTATGGTAGTTTAACATACTTAGTGTGTGGAGGTAAATTTTATCACTAGTTTGGCACATTAGCTGCTTTGATGTTTGGACTTTGTGTCCTGGAAATTCTGTAACTTTTGTCACTTGTAAAATAATTTGAACACATTTCAGACTTTTTTTTGTGATGATAGCACAGTCTGGCAGAGTTTAGTTGTGAGAGGTCATACAGTGCTTATTGTGGTACATTATCCAGTACTGTCAGTTTATTATTCTAGCTGGTGATCTCTCCCCTGACTTGATGGATCATAACTGTCTGGTGCCACTGCTCTGCTCACAGACCTCAATGTAGGTTTGCCAGCCACTATAGACACATCCTCTGAGGTTATTCCATTACTTGGCTAAGGTATGGGAGAACCTAACCCTTTAGGTGCAGGAGTAGTCTGGGCTGAGAGACCCCTTGCCCGACATAATACTCTGTCCATAGATATTTTGCAGTGGTGGCGCTGCGGTAGCGTTGTCACCTCACAGTAAGACGTTGTCCTGTTCGATTCTCAGCTAGAGCGTCTTCTGTGTGGAGACATGCGTGAATGGGAGTACCTTCGTTGAAGGTTGTGCGTCAGGGCCAGAATCTCTGCACGGAAAAATCTACTGCCAATCATTACCTGGACTGGAGTTCCGCTGTGGCGACCCTTAACTGGGAAAAGCCGAAAGATACAACAAGTGAACTCCTCAAGAAAAAGAAACAAGAAGCTTACTTGTACAGCTGATAATCAGATTATAGCTGTTTATAAGGGTGATGTGATTTCCTTTGATAAGAAATTGTGCAGAGAGCTAATTCTGGTGGTGTGTTCCCATACATGCTTTTAGTGTTAGTTTAGCTAGAGAACTTTGTTTCAGAGAATGATGTGGAATCTGATGAGGACAATGGTGATTTCCTAGCAGGTGCAAGAGTCCAGTCACACTGATTCTTTGAAATGTGAGCACTTTTCTTCAGATGATTACTGCATTTAGTGGTGGTTTTGTTTGGGAGCAGTCAGGCACTACCTCAGACCAAGGCTGTATGTATGACCTTATGCCCAATTCTTTGGCTATCCCCCTCTCTTACAGGCCTTTGAAGATGTTTGTAAAGCTACCTGCAGAACAGCAGTATCTGTTACAGCAGTCCCTAAAAAGTCTCAGAGAAAATATAGGGTCTCCTTTGATATGACAGGTTGCTTCTCATTTCATTGCTGACCCACTTGCCTGCTCAGCTGAAAAGTCCTTGATGTCATCTAATCAAACACCCCTTATGGAGGGAAAAATTATTAGAACTTGAAGGCAAAAGGATGCCTTTCTAGTAATATAGCCTTTAGAATGTTAATTTATCGAAGCTATATTTGGACATTTATTTACAATGTGCAGACAGTTTGGATGATTTTGCTGCATCTTTACCTTCCAAGCAAGTCTTCTTTGAATGCAATTATTTCTAACTTAACTCAGGTTTCGTAACGTGCTTTGAGAGGCATGCTTGAATGTGCAGATAGTCTCGAGAAATTTTGCTGCTTCTGTTGTATTAAGATGGTATGCGTAGTTAAGTAATCAGGACTTCTCTAATTTATAAACCAAATTTTTGAATGTACCTTTAAGTTCTGAATTGGTGATTTTTGCCATCTGTTTCACAAATTCTTAAACAGTGGAATGAGGCAAATTAATGCATGGGAGTATCTAGAATGTTTCATGTACCACAGATGTCCTTCTGTTTGTACCCCAGATGTCCTTCTATTCATCTGTTGCAGTATTCCTGACATAAGGGAGTTGACTCCCAGGGCGACGACCTGACTGCGTCCAGTATGTCAGTCTTCTACTACCTAGGGTGCGCGGTACGTCTGAAGTAGGTCACTAGCAGACATGGGCCATAAAAGAGATGTACTCATGCACCACTCTCAGAACTACTTTGCCTCTACTCAGATTGCCAGTCTCAGACATCTGGAATCACTTGATAAACTAAGATAAGTGCCCCGATGGGGAAATCTTGTCTTTTATGGAGGTTAATGTCATCCAGGAAAGGAAAGTGCAACTGTGGAAGACAGATTCTACATAAGGATAGTCTTTTCCAGTGCCTCTTTTGCCTCGGGCCCCATCACGACCACAAAAACTGCTCCATTTGTCAATCTTTTGTACCTAGACCCTCCGAAGTTGGTTATCCTCCCTTGCAATCCACCTAGAAAACCAATGCCTTAAGCTTTTAGCCAAGAGAGCAGTGGAATCCTCCTTGGACCTGACGACCGAGCCTGCTTAAGTGTAAGGCCAAAAAACATAGGCCCAAAGCCAAAGCTGCACCTGTCGTTGCAGATATTTCTCCTGAAGCACATGAGAGCTTGGAGACGTGCGCCATGATAGATCCGGATCTACAGGCCAAGCCTGGTTCTCAGGCCACCTTGGTACCGGACATATGCACGTCCAGAGAGGCAACTCAGACATACAGTTCGGATGTCCAGGGTGAACCCAGGCTTGTGTAGGAAGGCCATGGGGGGGTGTTACCCAAATAGTTGTTGGGGAAGACTTCGACTTGGTCGAATGTAGGCCTACGTCTGGCCCAGTTTCTTTGCATTGAATGGCTACATCAACAAAGAAGAAGAAAAAACTAAGCATGTTTCACCCCCCCCCCCCCCGACCCTCAAAAAGAATGGCAGCATTTTACACAAGGCCTGTTTAAGGCCTTCATGGCACTTAGGCCTTCCTCTAGTCACCATGCTTCTCTTTTTGCCTGGCCTGGCTCACCACAGAAAAGACCAAGGCCTCAGACTACTTTTGAGGGGAAGATTCTTCATCTGAGGACAGTGATCCATTGGATTACTCATCTCAAATCCCCCACCCTTTAGAGTATTCCTTCCCTGAAGAAAGTCAAATGGCCAGAATCTCCTATGGAGGAAATTTCTTTTGAGGAGACCATCACTAGGATACATGACCAATTCAAATGGGTCAATGCAAAGATGTCAGAGGTTGAAAAATGTTATGACGTACTCCAAGTACAGTTCCCTAGCCCTTCAGCCATTCCTCCTATTATACCAGCCTTTCTAGATGCTTTTGCATCTACTTCCATTCATCCTGACTCTCAGCCTCCAGCTCCGAAAAATCCGGACAGGTACTACAAAGTACCAAAGGACTGCAATTTTATTTTCAAAGCCCCAGTTGTAGACCCTTCTGTGATTTCAGTAGCCTCTGATAAGGCCTCGAGGTCGCTTCCTTCAGGCAAGGATAGCAGACAGTTGGAGAGGCTGGACAAGAAAAATCTATACCTCAGCCCACCCAGGCCTTCAGAGGTCTGAACTACCAGATCCACATGACCAGGTATAATCTGGAACTCCTGTATCAACTTTCAAAACTTATTTTAGGCATGCCAGACTCTGAAAACAAGGCCTTGCCATCCTCCCTCATTGCTACCTCTTCTCAGGTAGCCAGACTATCTATTAAATGCAGCTACAATGCTGTAGAAGCCACCTCAAGAGCTGCATCTTCCTCTTCTGCACTTAAGATTTGCCTGGTTAAGGCTTCACCTCCTTCTGGAGGACATTAAGGCAAAATTAATGGATGCCTCCCTGGACAACTCTCCCCTTTTTGGTAAACCCTCTGCAGAACTCGTCAAATTTCTACAAGTTCCTTAAGGACCTTAAACACATCCTGATATCTATCCCCTGTGCCTAAATTTCACAGGAATTATCTTGCAAAACAAGTCTTTGTATGCAGGCAGTTCGGAACCCCACAATCAAAACACCAAAAAAGACCTAAGAAAACTCATCAGTTTTCTTCCACTTCCTCCTCTTCTCAGCTTGCTAAGCAGCCGTTTCCTGACTGGACAGGCTCCTCCTCATTACTCCTCAAGAAGTCAGACGACCCCTCCCTTGTCCTATCGTCTAACCCCATCCCTTCCATCCTGGGAACTCATCACTCAAGACTCTTGGGTGTTGAGCATCATCTGAGGGGGTACTTCATGGTCTTGCACAAAGTGCCTCCCTTCAGGGGTATACACCAGCCTCCAAAAGAACAGGAGCCTCCCCCCCCCCCAGTCCTGCAAAACCTGCTCGAACAGGGCAGTATTAAGCCTGTGCCCCCAGGGCAAGAGAGAAGAGGCTTCTACTCGCACCTGTTCCTAATTCCCAGGAAGGATGGTCCTTGGAGTCCCATTCTAGACCTCTCCTACATCAATGGCTTTCTCTCAGTTCCCTCATTCAAAATACTTGCCCTACAAACCTTATTCCCTCTTATCTTCCCTCAAGCATTCCTAGCCCCCATAGACATCAAGAATGCTTACCTCCATATACCCATTTGCCCCAGATATAGGAGATTCCTATATTTCTATGTGAGGTCCTTGCACTATCAGTTCTCGGCTTTGCCTTTTGGACTCACCAGTGCCCCGAGAGTTTTCACAAAATGCCTAGCACCTGTATTCGCCTTTTGCAGACTCCAAGGCATCTTAATCTTCCCTTAGCTAGACAACCTTCCGATTCAAGCCACTTCACTAATGGAATTGAACCGAAATCTCCAGTTGATAGTTGCCATTCTACAAAGCCTGGGATTCACCATAAATTTCATAAAGACATCCCTGGTCCCATCCCAGGACCATGTCTTCCTAGGGAGGAGATTAAAACCAAGAGTATGGTGGTGTCTTTTCCACCTACCAAGGCACAGGAGATTTCTTTGGAGATATTCACCCCCTCGATCTGCTGTCTGCAAGACACTTGCTGAGAATTTTGGGGTTGATGGCATCCATCATCCCTATGCTTCCTCTAGCAAGGCTACACATGAGGAAATTCCAATGGTTCCTAAAGTCACTGTGGTCTCAGCATGCCCACCCACTGGAATACAAAACCCCTCCTCTACCCTGTCTCAAGAAGGAGCTCCAGTGGTGGATAACACAGCTGTCTGTAAACCCAAGCTTCCCCATTCACCCACTGCCACCAACTCAAGTGCTGTACATGGATGCATCAGACACTGGCTGGGGAGCAGCCCTGGACCACCACACAGTACAAGGACAGTGACACTCTCCCAGAGGAAGGATCATATAAACATCAAGGAAATGAAGGCACTAATGCACGCCCTTCAAACCTTTTAATCCCTGCTCAGTCCATGGAGGGTACATGTTTACACAGACACTATGACAGTCCTGTGGTAAATCAACAGGCAGGGGGGGGTCAAGATCTTACCTCCTGTGCAGACTAGCCATTCAGACGTGAACTAGCACACCAAATCTATATCTCCCTTCAGGTGGTCTACATCCCTTCCAGTCAGAATGCTGTGGCAGACCCTTTAAGCAGATGAAAAACACACGCCCACGAAAGGATGCTTCACAGGGATGTGTTCCTGGACATTGTCCACCAGTGGGTATTCCACAGATAGACTTATTTGCCTCCCCCCTAAATAAGCAACTTCCAAAGTTCTGTGCTGGAGAACCTCATACTCAGGCATGGAGAGTGGACACCCTATTAATCTCCTGGAAGGGGAAATTCCTGTATGCATCCCCCCTTCCACTTATTCTGAAAGTCATGCTGAAAATTCAACTAGGCAAACCAAAAATCTTGCTAGTAGCTTCTTGTTGGCGAAGACAGCATTGGTCCCCCCCCCCTTCTCCTTCATCTAGCCAAGGGCATTCACCACAAGTTACCCCACAGAGTGGACCTACTAACAGAACAAGGACTTACTCATCCATCTACACTTAGAGACCCTCCAACTGACCCTATGGGTGATAGAGCCATGATTCCTGTTGCACTTTATTCGGAGGATGTGCTTCAGGTCCTGCAGGAGGCCAGGAAACCTAATACTAGAATGCTTTACCTCTCCAAGTGAAGAGATTCTCACTTTGGTGTCTTAACAAAAACCAGGACCCACTTACAGCGGACCCCCCCCCCCCCATGGTTTTGTCATATCTGTGTGAACTGCTTAATGCAGGCTTAACTTACTCTTCCATAAAAACACACCTGTCCGCTATCACTGCCTGTCTGCCACCTTCTCCACCCTTCGCTTCCAGATTTGAAGCAAAACAATTCCTGAAAGGTGTCCTGCACATCAGACCTCCCAGGAGACCTGTAGCTCCACCCTGGGACCTCAACTTTGTGCTGGAGTAACTGACTCAAGTCCCTTTTCTTCTAGCTGTCTCAAACACTACTTGGAAAACTGTCCTGGTGGTTTTCCTATGCCAAATGGGTTTTGGAATTACAAGCCCTTATGGCATCTCTTTCTTATCAGTCTTTCCACAAATACAGGATTTCCCTTCAAACCAATCCTTCCTTCATGCCAAAGGTCATCAATGAATTGTCCTTAAACCAGGCTATTCACCTCCTCATATTTTTTCCCTCTCCCCAGAACAGTAGTGAGAGGATCCTTCACACCCCTTGATGTATACAGACAACTCTGGTTTTACTTGCACAAAACTAGACTAAATAGGAAATCGCACCAACTGATGTGTCCTTTCACCCCAGGGCTCAGGGATTGCCTGTGTCCAAACAGGCCATCTCCAACTGGATATCCAAATCCATTGCCTTTTGCTATTCTCACCATGGTAAAGTTCTTCTAGGCTCAGTAAAAGCTCACTCCACAAGGGCAGTGTTGTCTTTGGGGGCTTTCTCAAAGGGTTGGACACAGACTCTATTTTAGAAGCAGCTACTTCGACATCAGTCCACACCTTCACCAGATATTATAAGCTGGATTCCATCTCCAGATCCAGGGCAGGATTTGCCAAGGCCATTCTCCATGGCTTCATAGAAAATTCTTCTCTCACTTCCTCCTCCCTTTCTGCATGAGCTTTTGTACTCTTCCTTATGCCAGGAATACTGCAACAGATAAATAGAAGGAACTAGATTAGTTGTGTAAGAACTTACCATAACAATAGATGCCCTTCTCTTCTCTGTTGCAATATTCCATCCCTCCAACCTCACCCCCACTTCCTGTCTTTCTTTGATACATTGATCCTCTTTCCCTTATACTGTCTCTTCATCTGAGGCCTCAGTTCACGTGCGTGCATCACTTTCATGGCTGTCGTCTGCTAGTGACCTACGTCAGATGTACCACATACCCTATGTAGTAGAAGACTGATATACTGGCTGACGTTGGGTTGTCGCCTTGGCAGGCAACTCCCTTATGTCAGGAGTACTGCAACAGAGAAGAGAAGAATATCTATCATTATGGCAAGTACTTACACAACTAATCTTTCTCCCCAAACAAGGCATCTTCCATCAAGGGGCAGAACAAACAAAAATCCCAGCCAAATAAAACTCAGGGGTCCAAAAGGAAATGGCAGGAGGAGAGCAATTCTTTGAAACCAAACGAGGGGTTCCTTTTCAAAAAAGCATCAACCCCCTGCAAAGGAGTAGCTAAACTGACTCACAGAGCACCCCTATGCATTCCTCCCCAACCCCTTCCTTCCTTTTATTCTTGCAGCCTGGCCACAAATAGTGCAAGACAAATGGGTTCTGAGAGTAATTCGGAGAAGATATACTTCGCAGTGGAATTGTTGGACCCAGCACCTACATTCCTTGGAATCTCAGTTACCAGTGCTGTCCTTCATCAGGTGAGAGTTACAGTGCTGGAGGGTTGAGTATCGGTCCAGGTCTTCCCTTCTTCCTGCCTGTTTTGGTGCAGTATATCCAGACAGAGTTGTCCAACGTCGCTTTGGGAACTTTGTCAATAGGAGAACAAGTACAGGCCACTTGGGTCTCAGTTTTGTAAGGTAGCACATCACTATCAAGGAAAGTTGGCAGTGATTCAAGCCTTGAAAACCTTCACTACGTGTGTACTCCATGTTTTCTTCTAATGGCTATGGATAACGCAGTATGATACCTCAACAAACAAAGGGTTTTCAAGGTCATACCCTCTGTCCCGGTTGGCAGTGATGGCCAGGGTGATAGCTTTACAGCATTCTCTCTCTCCTTGGGCTTCATACATCCTGTCAGAGCAAAACATTGTGGCATACAAACTAAGCAGATCCTGGACAGACATGCACGAGTGGTAGTTCAAGGCAGTGGTGTTCCAGGATTTAATCCAGATCTGTCTGCCTCCTTTCAAAACAGACCGCTGGAAAAGTTCTGTTCCAGACATCCTTGCAGCTGTGCTTGGAGGTCAGATGCATTCTCCTTCCCCTGGATAGGAGTGTTACTTCATATATTTCCACTCTATCCACTGATTCACAAGATACTTCTGAAGGTTCAGAAAAAAATGCCAAAAATCATTATGGTGACACCCCCCCCCCCCCATTGGCCTAAAGTTATCTTGCTTCTTGCGTCTAATGGTATTCGTCAAGGGCAATTACCATAAATTTCCTCACACTCTGTATTTGCTCATACAATCCCAGGGGTGACTGTTGCACCTCATTTTTGAGCAGCTACTGCCAACAGCATGGATGATTCAAGCGAGATTCTTCTTAGGCTTTTGTTAAATTAGAATGTACAGCAGGTGTTAAAGGAGGCCAGAAAACCTGCTACTAGAAAATCTCATGTTTACCAGTGGATGAGGTTTGTTAAGTGGTGCTCAAATGGAAACAGAGGGTCCCTTAAGGCTAACATCTCTCTCTGGTCTTGAAATGTTTGTGTGAGCTGATTCAGGATGGCTTATCATACGAGTCCATTAAGGTGCATTTAGTGGCCATCTCTGCTTGTCTGTCAGTGGATCCTATGTTTTGTTCTTTCTGGCAAAACAGGTTATGGAGTATTGCATATTAGACCTCCTCGCAAGCAAATTCGTCCTTCATGGGATCTCTGCTACGTTCTGGAGAAATTTACTTTACCACCTTTCAAACCTCTGACCCTCAGACTCTTAATGTAGAAAATTGTTTTGCTTATTGCTCTGACATCTGCAAGGTGAGTCTCTGAGCTATGAGCTGCAAGCACTCCTGGTCGGACAACCTTACCTGATTCTCTACAGGGATGGGATTCTGTTAAGCACTTGTCACTCTTTCATGACAAAAGTGCTCTCAGAATTCACCCTCAGTCGGTCTGTTAGCGCCTCTGTGTTCTTCCCAGAACATAAGAATAAGGGAGAAGAGGGTACTTCATACTTTGGATGTGCATTGGCAGCTCAGGCACTACTTTGAGAGGACCAAAGCCTTCAGGAAGGCTCAAATGCTTTTTATTTCCCACACAGGGGAATAGAAAAGTCAACCTGTCTTAATCAAATTATTTATTGTTAGTTGTCTTGTGGTATTATTTTATGTTATACCTACCATTGCAATGTGAATTCAGGGAAACTAAAGGAGCATTCCACCAGGGTCTTTTCCTCTTAGGTGAACTCAAAGTATTCAGGAGGCAGCAACTTGGTTTTCTGTCCATAACTGTAGAAAGCTCTACAAGCTGGAAGCCTTTTCTAAATCCAGCATAGCCTTCACTAAGATAATTGTCCAGGGGCTCCTGCACCCTTATTCTTCCTCCTCCCAGATTAGATAAGTTTTGGGAAATCTACCCATATGTCAGTAAGGCAGTGTGTTTGTTGAATATAGTACACGTTGTAGAAGTCCTATTCACCTGTAACAGTAGATGTTTGCAGAACACACTGCCTTCCTAATCCTGACCCACCATCCTCCTTTTTGGATGTACATAGTTTGATGTTGGAGGTGCTGTTGATGTATGCTCAGTGGCTGTTTTGATTGTGTGTATTTTTTGGTTTGGAACAGTTGATGTTTGTAAACTTCTGTTTTCATCTTCTCTTCCCTTTGGACCCTAGAAGACTGAAAGGGTCCTGTCTGTCAGTCTGAAAGGCACACACACTGTACTCAAAGGTGATTGATCATCACTCCCCACAGACTGGTAGGGGGAAGAGCTCTTTGCTTTGGTAGACTCCCAGAGATGTAGCAGGGCAGTACTGTCAATATGCCAGTAAGGCATTGAGTTCTATGAACATCTACTGTTACAAATAATTAGGACTTGCACAACTGTACTTTTTCCCTTTTAATGGAATTAACCAAGGGCAATTATCACAAGATTCCTCACAGACTGGATCTGCTCACATGGGATCATAGGCGAATGTTACAACCCATTGTAGAGCAATTGCAGCTGACACACTAGATTCTTCTATTTTTATTCCTTTTAGGCACTTACTTGATCCATGAGGATGTGCAACAGGTATTTAAGGAGGCAAGAAAATCTGCAACAAGAAAATTTATATTTACAAGTGTAAGAGGTTTTCTAGGTGATGCCTAGCTTATAAGATGTCCTGAAATGGTTTTGACCCCTCTGCCTTTGAAATATTTGTGTGAGCTGCTTACAGATGGTTTATGATATGCCTCTATCATAGTGCATCTTGCAACAGTCTCAGCTTGTCTGCTCATGGGTCTCCCTCTTTCATTTCTTTTTGTGGTAAAACAGTTTATGAAAGAAGTTTTGCATGCAAGACCACTTCAAAAGCATACTTCTCCTCCCTGGGATCTCGACTTTGCTTTTTAAGAAAATGACCTTGCCTCCTTTTGAACCTGCCTCTTAGGTTGATTTATAGTTCATTATTTGGAAGACTGTTACACTCATTGCTCTAGCATCTGCAAGGCAAGTCTCTGTGCCGCACGCTGTCAAGGTGGGCCTGACTCTGTCTGATTTTTCACAAGGACAAGGTTGTGCTATGCCCTAATCCATAATTCATGCATAAAGTTTCCGAATTTACCCTGACTTAAGCCATCAGTCTCCCAATGTTCTATCCTAATAAAAAACACAAGGGAGAAAATATTCTACTTGTAATGGATGTGCACAAATAGCTCAGGTACTGCTTTTTTTAAACAAGAAATAGCTTTATTAAATTATTATGCATGACATAAGCAATCTTACATTTTTATAAATGAAAATAAACCATACCGACAATTTCATTTGCAAACATTGTACATTACAAAGCATGCCAACATAACTGTGGCTGCAAACATTATACATCACGTATAATATTTCCCGTCATTGTCAGTCAGCCAATACATACAGTGGATACAAAAAGTATACACACCCTTGTTAAAATGCCAGGTTTTTGTGATACAAAAAATGAGACTACAGTAAATCATTTCAGAACTTTTCCCACCTTTACTGTGACCTATAACCTGTACAATTCAATTGAAAAACAAAGTCTGTTAGGAGAAAAAAATATATAAAAAATACAAAACGTGTAATAAGTTGGTTGCATAAGTGTGCACACCCTTAAACCAATACTTTGTTGAAGCACCTTTTGATTTAATTACAGGATTCAGTCTTCTTGGGTACACTCTGATTAACCCCAAATAAAGTTCTGCTGTCCTAATAGGATTTTCCTGACATTTACTCAGTTGCCTGTTGCAGCAAAAGCCATAGTTTGTAGAGAGCTTACAAAGCATCAAAGGGATCTCATTGCTGAAAGGTATCAGTCAGGAGAAGGGTACAAAAAATTTCCACAGCATTGGATATACCATGGAGCACAATGAAGACAGTCATGAAATAGTGGAGAAAATATGGGACAACAGTGATGTTGCAAAGAACTGGATGTCCCTCCAAAATTGATGAAAAGAAGACAAAAACTGGTGAAGGAAGCTGCCAAGAGACCTACAGCAACATTGTAGGAGCTGCAGGAATTTCTAGCAAGTACTGGATGTTCATTGTGTTTCACTGTTGCAGTCATTACACTTGGGTTATCCTGCTGGCAGGCTACCCACAGTCAGCCTGAGTTCCAAAGTCTAGGTCCGGCGTCGGTTGCTGTCGCCTCTTCCCTGACGTCAGTGCACCACGGGTGTAAAAGATGCAACCGACGCCATTTGCCCCAGTCTTTCTTGCCGCGTGGTGCCCGAAAGCAAAAGCAGTTCGCAAGTGCCGGTCGGCCGACTCCTGAGATTTTCGAAATAGAGTTTCAGAACTGAAGTCTTCAATAAAGCTAAGTATCCCATTGGGGAAACTTTTTCTTGCTTCAGACCGATGTCAGTAAAAGTTAACAATTGTATTTCTTGTGGGAAGCAAATACCTCATAACGATTTTCACTCTTACTGTATTCCTTGTCTAGGCCCTGACCACGACATTACTAGTTGTCGGTTTTGTGCTAGATTCAACAAACGCACTATTAAGCATCGGTTTGATTTTGCTTTACATTACTTTGGCCGGATGTTTAACTATATAATGCCATCGGAACAGCCGACGATCGGAATTCATAAAAAACGCAAAGACAAGGAAAAGGACAGGCATCCGAGGTCCAAAACCAACGAAGCCTCTTCTAGGCCACTCACCGGTTCTCAGTGAGGTGCTTTTGCAGCCCCTGACGCCCACTACCTCAGAGCCACAGGCCGTATCCGACTCCCATGTGGAGACACCTAGGCCTCTGGAAACTCCAGGCATTGGGCCTGCGGAAACGATTCCCTCAGATGGGTCCGGAGCCGCTGTGCAGGCATCGGCTTCTGAGGGTGTTTTCAGACCTTCACAGCTTACTATTAAGTCCTCTGCAGCAGTCGAGGCAAAGTCAAAATCACCAGTAAAGCCAAGAGAACAGATACAGCATTCTCGAGGAAATTCATCTATGCCAAAGAAACAGATGCTTAAAATGGCCGAAGACTTTATTGCTTTGATCAGGGGTACCCATCCCCCTCCTGATAAAAGGCCTAGACAAGACACTGACTATGATTCCTCTGACCAGGTTTCGATTTCCTCTGATTCCTCTTCAGATCAGGGATACTCTCTGCCTCCCTATGAGGATTCTGATGCAGAAGAATCTATACCTTCCGCCTCTCCACCTGAGGATTATTCATTTGGGGAAACCCTGCACACCATGAGGGAGCATTTCCATTGGGAGAGCCAGGATTATTCGGAATCCAAGAAAAGGCTCACAGACTTTTTTTTTTTATTGCCTCAGCAGAGGCCCCTGGCTATCCCCCCTGTGCTTGATATTGTTGATGATGCTTTCTCTGAATCCAGTCATGTCTGCTGATTCATTACCCCCTGCACCAGTCAAGCCAGACAGGTACTACAGGGTCCCTGACTTATAAAAACCCTGCTGCTGACCCAGAAACTATTTCTCAGGGTCCCAAAGGGGTTAAGGCTTCCACTGCAAAAAACCCTATTCCCTCTGATAGAGATTCTAGTTCTTTAGATAGATGGGGGGGAGTTTACACTTCTGCTACTTTGGCTGTAAGGGCTTTAAACTGCCAATTTCACATGCTTAAATATCAACAGTACCTCATGTCTTTATTAAAACAGAAAATGCTTACAAACTCAGAGAGTCCTGACTATAAGGAAATGCAGGATTTATTGCATGCAGCTGAACAAGTGGGAAAGCATACTCTGCAATGTGGATTTGATTCATTAGAGGCTTCTTGTAGAGCCGCAGTTACAGGCTCCGTCATTCGAAGACATGCTTGGTTAAAAGAACAAAATTTACCTGAACATGTTAAAGTAAAATTATTGGATGCTCCATTACAGCATGATACTTTGTTTGGTGTTAAGGCAGAAGAAGTGTTAAAGAAAATGGAGGATAAAGCAAAATTAATGCAGACAGTGAAGGTTTTCTTACAGGTTCAACCTCCTAGGTTTAGCAGAAACTGGACTTCAAAAAATTGGTCCTTTCCGGTGTCAGACAGGCCACAAAGAGGCAGATACAGACGCCCAAGAGGCAGATCTCAGCCCCAAGGCTCCTACAGACCTAAACAATGGGGTACTTCAGCCCCCAGAGGAGGAGAAGACAAATCACAACCTTATAGGAAACAGTCCCAATGACTTCCCTCTACAGATGCCAAGCACTTAACTTTTGACAGCACCCTTAGGGGGAAAGCTAGCACCTTTCTCACACAATTGGCACATAATCACCCAGAACAAATGGGTACTGAATATTGTTTGTCAGGGTTACAGGTTCCACTTTCGCACCCTTCCAAAATCAAAAGCTATGCCAGACCTGACACAAAACCAATGGGCAGAGGCACAAAAACAAATTGCTGCTCTCATGGATATGGGAGCTATTCAAAGAGTACCACATCAAGAACAGGGACAATGATTTTACTCAAGACTTTTCCTGGTACCCAGAAAGGACAAAGCCTGGAGACCAATACTGGACTTGTCAATCCTAAATACTTTTCTGGATGTTCCAAAATTCAAAATGTTAACACTACAGCAACTTCTACCTATTTTGGCCCAGAAGGCTTGGCTAGTTACTTTGGACCTCAAGGAGGCATACCTGCATGTACCAATCAGACAATCTTGCAGAATATACCTCAGATTCATAGCTGGCTCAATGCATTACTAATTCTCTGCACTGCCCTTTGGCTTATCTACTGCGCACAGGGTCTTCACGAAATGCCTGGCACCAGTAATTGCATTTTGCAGACAAAAAGGAATTCAAATATATCCCTACTTGGACAACTGCCTTATTCAAGCAGAGATCAAGGACATTCTACTAAAACATCTGGCGTTTGTAAAAAGATTACTACTTTGCCTAGGGTACACACAGTAAATGAAAATAAATCAAAACCCGTGCCCTCTCGAGATAATATTCCTGGGTGCAAGCTTAAATACACCTGCCCAGATGGCTTATCTCACGCCAGACAAGCAAAGGCAACTGACTCATTACTTTCAAATGATGGCAACAAAGACCCAGCTCCCTGCAAGAAAAATTCTGCAGGCCCTGGGCTTCATGGCATCCTGCATTCTACTAATTCCATATGCAAGACTGCATATGAGGAAATTACAATGGTATCTAAAAGTGTTTGGACTCAACATTGCCACAGCCTGGAAACAATAATAACTCTAATTCCCTGCCTACAACAGGAGTTTCGATGGTGGGTCCCAGGCCTGTCAACTCAACAAGGGACAGCCATTCACCTTGCCCACAGCCAGGCAGACAATAATAACGGATGCATCGGATTATGCCTGGGGGGCACACATGGCAGGAAAATGTATTCAGGGTACATGGCCCAAGGAACAAATGCATCTTCACATCAATCAAAAAGCAATGCTAGCTGTACAGAATGCTCTGACAGCCTTCAAGGATCTACTTCATCCAGGACAACTACTACTAAAGACGGACAATACCACAGTTATGTGGTACATAAACAAGCAAGGGGGCACACATTTCTACCCCCTCTGCAGGCAAGCCATGACTTTGTGGAACACAGCACTGACCTATCAGCTGCATCTGCAGGCACAATTCCTGCCAGGAACAAAAAACACACTGGCAGACGAACTAAGTAGAAATCTCATGGATCCTCACGAATGGAAACTAAATCCACAGATGTCCTTCAAGGATGCATCTGCAGTCATCACATATGGGTTGTCCTGCCTCAGGCAGCCCTTCGTTCGGCCGGATTCCAAAGTCTGGGTCCAGCGTCGGCTGAAGTCGTCCCTTCCCCGACGTCAGAGCGCCTGGGGTATAAAAGCGTCAGCCGACGCCATCTTCCTCAGTCTTTCTTGCCGCGTGGTGCCCGAAGCAGAAGAAGTTCGCAAGTGCCGGTCGGCCAGCTCCTGTAATTCAGCTAAACCGAAGACTTCAAAAGCTAAGTACCCCGTTGGGGACTCTTTCTTGCCTCAGCCGATGTCATATAAAATTAATAATTGCTTAACTTGTGGGAAACAAATACCTCATAAGGATTTCCACTCTTACTGCCTACCTTGCCTAGGCCCAGACCACGACGTCTCGGCCTGTTCCGCCTGTGCTTCCTTCAACCGACGCACTCTAAGACGTCGGTCGGAGTTTGCAGAGGAATTTTTTTGGGGCTAGTTTTGCTTACAAAATGTCGTCGGAGACTCCGACTTCACATTTAATGAAGAAACGCAAGGGCAAGGACTGACACCCGCGGTCCGCGGTTTCGGCTGAAACCACGGCCAGGCCTACCGCGAGTGTCTCGGTTTCAGCTGAAACCGAGTCCTTGGTACTACCGTCCACCGAAACCGTACAACCGACAACCTCGGCCCCGGAGGCCTCTACTGTCTCGGTTGTTGAATCTCCTTTGGAATCTGGTGTCCAGGAACCTTCCGACACCATTCCCTTAGACAAAACTACACCAGCACGTGGTGCAGCCAGGCCTCCTGCATCCATGTCTATTAAGGCATTCTCTAGGGCTAAAGCTGCTAAACACTCAAAATCTATGCCTCCCAGGGTTATCCCTCAGGGACCCACTACAGGTTCTCAGATCCTTAGTCTAGCAGAGGACCTTATTTCATTAATTAGGGGCTCTCAGCCTCATCCGGACAGGGGCTCTCAACCTTCTACAGCAAAAAGGCCCAGGGTTAAGCCCTCTGTTCCCCTCTCCTCAGATGAGGCCTCTGATGGCTCTGCCCTCTCGGACTACCAGGAGAAGGCTTTTTCGGCCTACGAGGATTCAGATGCAGAGGAATCTATCCATTCGGCCTCCCCTCCTGAAGAACTGTCTTTTAGGGAAACTCTGCACACTATGAGGGAGCATTTCCAATGGCAGGGCCAGGAATTCTCTGATTCCAGGAAGAGATTAAGGACCTTCTTGCATTTGCCTCAGCATAGACCTTTGGCTATTCCCCCTGTTTTGAATGTCATTGATGATGTGTACTCTGAATCTAGCACAACCCCTGACACTCTCCCTCCGGCTCCTGCCAAACCCGATAGGTACTACAGGGTCCCGGAATCACATCTTTTCCTTTACAAGGCCCACTCTGCTGATCCAGAAACTATTTCCCAGGGCCCTAAAGGGGTTACAGCTGTCACTACAAAAAATCCACTCCCCTCTGAAAGGGAGTCCAGGGCTTTAGAGGGTTGGGGTAAAAAAGTGTATACTTCTGCTACCCTTTCTATGAGGGCTTTAAACTGCCAATTTCATATGATACAGTACCAGGAATATTTGTTAGATGAATTGCATAAAAAGATGTCTTCTCCTGAACCCCTAGATCGCAAATCACTTCAGGATCTGGTACATAACTCTCAACAGGTTAGCAACCATTTCTTGCAGTGTGGTTATGATGCATTGGAAGCTTCATGTAGGTCAGCTATGACAGGTGCAGTCATACGTAGGCATGCTTGGCTGAAGGAACAATCTCTGCCAGACCATGTTAAAGCAAAGCTTCTGGATGCTCCACTGGAAAAGCAAAAGTTATTTGGCTCCACTGCTCAGGAGGTCTTAAAGAAATTTGAAGAAAAGGCAAAATCTGTACAAACAGTCAAAGATTTTATGCAATTCCAACCTGAAAACATTACAACTAGCTGCCTGGAAAATTCCTTGACTCATCACCAGGATAAGCTATCCAAGAGAGTGAAGGATATCATCATGGAAGCTCGCAGGCCTTCCACGAGAAAGGCATACTCAGCAAAATGGAAAAGATTTCACACCTGGAGTACCTCAAAGGGCCTAGATGCAACAGTTATGAACATGGCACATATCCTGGAATATTTGGCAGAAATGCTCCACAATGGCCTGTCTTACTCTTCCATTAAAATTCATGCTTCAGCAATTTCAGCAGAGTACAATACTGATCCACCTGTCTTCTCCCATCCTCTGCTAAGACAGTTTCTAAGAGGAATTAAAAACATCAATCTTCCAAGGAAACCACCACTGCCTACTTGGGACCTTAACTTCGTGTTGGAAAAACTAACACTGCCTCCCTTTGAACCAGCAGCATCTGCAGAACTACAGTTCCTCTCTTGGAAGACTGCCTTCCTTCTGGCCATAACCTCAGCAAGAAGAGTATCTGAGTTACAGGCCCTCATGGCAGTACAGCCATTTCTTATTTTTCATCAAGACAGAGTTTCATTGAGAACCAATCCTTCATTTATGCCAAAGGTGGTATCTAGAGTCTCATTAAACCAAGCTATTCACGTGCCTACCTTCTTTCCAAATCCACAAAACAAAGGGGAAAGGCTTCTGCACACCCTGGACATACACAGACAGTTGCGCTACTACTTGGACAGAACAAAAAATTACAGAAAAACTGACCAGTTGTTTGTAGCATATGCTGCTGGTGCACAAGGAAAAGCAATTTCAAAACAGACAATTTCAAAATGGATAGGGAATTGCATTTGTTTCTGTTACTCCTTTCATGGAAAAACTGTGCCAGCTAACATTAGACCTCATTCGACCAGAGCCACAGCCACCTCCACAGCCTTCTTAAGAGGGGTGGCTACCAAGGACATTTTAGAAGCTGCAACATGGAGCTCCGTGCATACATTTTCCAAGCATTACAATTTACCTTTATATTCCAGATCCAGAGCAGGCTTTGCTACGGCAGTCCTGCAGGGCATTTTAGCTACACCATCCTTTACATAGATCCTCCACCCCCAGATTGGCTATGGTATTCTACCCATATGTAATGACTGCAGATGCATCCTTGAAGGACATAGTACAGTTTTGTACCTACCATAAATGTAGATGTCCGATAGGTATGCATCTGCAGTCAGGTTTACCCTCCCTCCTTCCCCTCTGTGGTATTTCTTGGGTACATTCCCCCCTCATAGCTAGCTGGGGTTATCTATTATGGTGTATTTATTTTTATATGTGTATATATATATATATATATATATATATATATATATATATATATATATTTTAGTGCATGTTTGGAATTTATTGCATTTCTCCAAATTTAGCCTTCCTTAGAGGGCACCTGGCATCTGGGGCAAGAAAAACTGTGGAAGATGGCATCGGCTGACGCTTTTATACCCCAGGCGCTCTGACGTCGGGGAAGGGGCGACTTCAGCCGACGCCGGACCCAGACTTTGGAATCCGGCCGACCGAAGGGCTGCCTGAGGCAGGATAACCCATATGTGGTGACTGCAGATGCATACCTATCGGACATCTACATTTATGGTAGGTACAAAACTGTACTGTCTTCAGCATGATAACAAGGAAATGGGGATGCCCAGACATAGATCTTTTTGCCTCCCCTCACAACTGCCAACTACAGAAATTCTGCACAAGAACTTATCACTCACAAGCATGGAAAAAGGATGCTCTATCATTCAGCTGGAAAACCCTGACAGTTTATGCCTTTTCTCCACTGCCTCTCCTTCCCAAAGTGATCCTAAAAGTCAGACAACAGAAGCCAAAAATGATCCTGATTGCCACAGACTGGCCACGCCAGCACTAGTACCCAATCCTAAAGACCTTGTCTCAAGGCCCAGCCTGGCCTTTACCTCAAATTCCTCATCTTCTGACTCGGCAAAACAATCAGATTCTGCACAGTCAAACTCGGAACCTTAAATCTGTCTGCAAGGCAGATAATATAGCCACTCAGACCACACCTCTCTCTAAAGCCATTATGGATGACATTTTAGAAGCCAGGAGGCCCAGCACTAGGAAATCTTATGCAGAAAAATGGAAGAGATTCTGTGCTTGGAACCAGGCACAAGGACTCGAACCACTTGTTCCAAATATACCTCAGATTTTACAATACCTAACTGAGATGCTGGATAAAGGCCTATCCTTTTCATCTATTAAGATCCATGCCTCTGCCATTTCAGCTCATTACAATACGAAACCTCCAATTTTTTCACATCCACTACTAAAACAGTACCTCAGAGGGGCAAAAACATAAGACCCCCAAGGAGAGCACCAATACCTACTTGGGACCTCAATTTTGTTTTAGAAAAGCTCACATTGCCTCCTTTTGAGCCAGCCAGCACTGCTGATATAAAAGTCTTATGGAAAACTGCTCTGCTCCTAGCAATAACTTCAGCACGAAGAGTCTCAGAGTTACAGGCATTAATGGCAGTGGAACCATTCATCATTTTTCATCAGGACAGGGTCTCACTAAGGACAAACCCAACATTTATGCCAAAGATGATTTCCAGTGTGGCTCTTAACCAAACCATTCCTTTGCCAACTTTCTATCCAAATCCCCAGAATAAGGGGGAGAGACTTCTGCATGCTTTGGACATAGACAGACAGCTATGGTTTTACTTGGACAAAACAAAAGTTTTCAGAAAAACTGAGCTTATGCTAGGAAAGCCTATCTCAAAGCAGACTATTTCAAAATGGATAGGCCACTGCATTCGCTTCTGCTATGCACAACATTGCAAATCAGTGCCTAAGGACATTAGGCCACATTCTACCATAGCAGCATCCACTTCAGCAGGCTTTCTCAGAGGAGTACCAACCAAAGACATCTTAGAAGCTGCAACCTGGAGTTCAGTGCACACTTTCACCAAGCACTACCACTTACCTCTTTACTCTAAATCCAGAGCAGACTTTGCCACTGTAGTTCTGCAGGGCCTGGTAGCCTCTCCTAATCCTATTTAGGACCAACTACCCAACCTCAGCTTTGGGATTCTACCCAAGTGTAATGACTGCAACAGTGAAACACGATGAACATAGTACAGTTCTGTACCTACCATAAATGTAGATGTTCGAGTGTATTCACTTTTGCAGTCCAGGTTACCCACCCACCATCCCCCTTTTCTTTGCTGGGACTTTTCTGTACTTCTCTATTCTATGCAACCTATGTGGTGTATTTGCTTGTAGATGAAGGAAATGTTTATTTTACTACATGCATGCTTTTTGGCATACTTTTTTACAACCTTCCTATTTGGGGGCACCTGACATCTGAGGCAAGAAAAACTGAAGAAAATGGCGTCGGTTGCATCTTTTATACCCATGGCGCACTGACGTCAGGGAAGAGGCGACAGCAGCCGACGCCGGACCTAGACTTTGGAACTCAGGCCGACTGTGGGTAGTCTGCCATCAGGATAACCCAAGTGTAATGACTGCAACAGTGACTACACACGAACATCTACATTTATGGTAGGTACACAACTGTACTTTGTGTACTATATGACAATCTCCCATATTCTCCATATGTCTGGATTATGGGGTAGGGTTGCAAGACAGAAGCCTTTTCTTACACAGAAAAACATCCAGGCCCGGCTAAAATTTGCAGAACAATACATCAAGCCTCCCAAAAGCATGTGGAAAAATATGTTATGGTCTGATGAGACCAAGGTTGAACTTTTTGGCCACAATTCCAAAAGGGACGTTTGGCACAAAAACAGCACTTCACATCACCAAAAGAACACCATCCCCACAGTGAAGCATGGTGGTGGTAGTATCATGCTTTGGGGTTTCTTTTCTTCAGCCGGACCTGGGGCTTTGTCAAGGTAGAGGGAATTAGGAACAGTTCCAAATACCAGTCACTTTTGGCCCAAAACCTTCAGGCATCTGCTAGAAAGATGATGAGGAATTTCACCTTTCAACACGACAGTGACCCCAAGCATATATCCAAGTGAACAAGAGTGGCTTCACCAGAAGAAAATTAAAGTTTTGGAATGGCCCAGCTAGAGCACAGACCTAAATCCAATAGAAAATCTGTGGGGTGACCGGAAGAGGGCTGTGCACAAGAGATGCCCACGAATCTGACAGATTTGGAGCAGTTTTGCAAGGAAGAGTGGGCAAATATTGCCAAGTCAAGATGTGCCATGCTGATATTCTCCAACCCAAGAAGAGTGAATGCTGTAATTAAATCAAATGGTGCTTCAACAAAGTATTAGGTTAAGGGTGTGCACACTTGTGCAACCAGCTTTTTGTATGTTTTTTATTTTTTATATTTTTCCCCTAACAGATTTGTTTGTTTTTCAATTGAATTGTACAGGTTATAGGTCACATTAAAGGTGGGAAAAGCTTTGAAATGATTTATTGTGGTCTCATTTTTTTATATCACAAAAACCTGGCGTTTTAACAGGGGTGTGTTCACTTTTTATATCCACTGTAGCTCATTCATATCCTACCTTATTTTAAACCTCATTCATCTTCCGCATGTATTGATAACACAAGTCCCATTTTTTCCTATGTAAGTTACACCTAGTCTTTTCTAAAGATCCCAGTTCCAATTGTTTTCTCTCTATTCATATCTTCGCTACTTCTAGTAAAGTTTGTTTAGACTTTGATTTTCATTTTTTAGTAATTGCTTTTTTGGCAGCCATCATAATTAGACTCAGCAAGGCCTTGCTTGTATGCCTAGGGAATTCTGATTCTGTAGCATAGCTCAAAAAAGTCATTTCCTTAGTTACACCAGTTTGCTCACCCAGTATCTTGACAGTGCAGCCTGCAGGGAATCTTTAAAGTCTGCCAGTTCATTACACTCACAGAAAATTTGGGGTCTGTATTAGTTTGAGGAAATTGCATTGCAGCACACGACCCTAATTCAGTGAAAATGGTTTCAGTGATTCGCTGAATTTACCGAGGGCAAGGAAATACTTGCCGTACAGCACAATGGACTGACAGGTAAGCAGATCGAGCCCACCCAAATGGGGGGGGGGGCTTTGCCCCACCCCAACCCCCGATGTGGGGTGTGCAACTATAGATATATATACTTGGAGTATAAAAATACCTGTGTAAATACTTCCAGTTAAAGCTGCTAAATCTTCTGGAGTTTATTGCATATTTGGGAGACATACATATATCCCACCATTGTTTCTTTGCAAATTGCTTATCCAGTCTCTATTCCCAATCCTTTCTAACCTCCTATAATTGATTCTTATAGTTATCATGCAGTATTTTGTATGCTGTACTAATTATTCCTTTCTTAACGACAAGTTCTGTTCTAGAATCTACTAAAAACTTTTGATAGGGAAGGCAGTCTCTAACCTGCAGTCCAAGTAAGTTCTTGGCATCTTCCCATTCTGTTACCGTTCCCTCTCTAGTTGTGTTGCTGTTTCAGTTTGAGGAAAAAGCAAAACTATTTGAATGAATAATTAATTCAAGAAATGAAGAATTGAAACCTCATTTTTCAGGATTTGAAAAATTACATCTTGGCACCAGCTATTTATTTTTCTGATAATTCTAGTTGCGTTGAGACTTTGCATAAGTCTCAGTATTAGATTTAGCTGTTAAAGGGTGTTTTGTTGCAGGGTATGACTAGTCTCCATTTTACTATTGATATCCGTACAACTGAGCTTTCATTTTCTCAGTTTTTTTGTTCAGTTTCTTCCCACATTGCCTTACTTGCCACACTGGGATCATTTTTAATCCGTACCCCTAAATACTTAATTTTTTCATGTCCCCATAAGTATGGATTTTGCTGAACCAATTCATATGTGGGTATGTAATTTACAACTATTGCCTTTGTTTTAGCTTCATTAATTTTGTATCCTGAAAAAGATTTGAAACTGTTTCAGTATGTTCCACAACACTGTAATGTCCCTTTCTGGTTTTGTCAGGTATAAAATAATGGCATCTGCAAATAGAGCCAGCTTTTCTTGACTACTTATATCAATTATATCCTTGAATTTCTAAGTCCCTTATTTTCTTTTTCCAGTGGACTAGAACAAGAAAATCTGGAAATATTGGACTTTCTTGGAGTTTGTTAAACTTGTAGGGAACTCTAAAGCATATGTATTTATATGATATGTATTGATTGGGATAGTCCAACTGGGCTAAAGCCCCTTTTCAGTGGAGGCCTGGGGAGAAAAGCTCCACAAAATAACACAAAATATTAACATGATGAGTTAGTGCACCACAGTACTAGATAATTAACAAGGAAGAAGAAATGTAGATTAGGAAGGTATGGCATATAAGCAACTTCATGTTTTTAATGTTCAGAAAAATACTCAGGAGAGGGGAAGAGGAGGGAGAAAGTTAAGTAAAACATTTTTTTTTCTTAATAGCATTATTTAAATAGTGCATGATTTTCTTTGCATGTTATAAAGTACATTTTTTTCAGGGTTTTTTTTTGTGTAATGGGGATACTAGTATAAAATAGTGCTCCTGTTTTTTTCTCTCTCCCTTCTCCCTTTCTTCTTTTTTAGTTTTAAGAAATGTAGGCACTACAATATAAAACAAAATCTGTTTAAAAGAGTGTGACAAAAAATGAATGTGCTTTTTCTCATTCTTGCATAAGGAAATGATTGGGTTAAGGTCATTAGTTGAATCTAGTAAAACATTTTAAGAGAAAAATACATGAAAAGGAATATTTAATATTATAAGGCTTTTTTTTCTAGTAAATAGTTTTGTGTGTGGTTTTCATGCATCTAGCAGACAACCTGATGAAGAGAAATGGCTTGGGGGAAATGTCTGAAAGCATTCAAGTGTTTTCCCAGCTGAGAGAGCTATAAAGATAAGACAGTACCAGACAGCACTTAATAGTACCACAGGCTGTGTACCATGCATCTTAGCATGGATAACCTTTCATTTATGTCAGTTCAGGTTTGTGTGCTTGTGGGTGTCAGTTTGGAACATTTGTTCCCATTAGGAGGGTAAAACTTCAGTATTTGAAGATGTAGATATTTTTGTGTGTTAGTAAGTTAATAGGTTTAAGGGGGTTATTGGGGGTTTGTGTGTGTATTTTTGTTTGAGAGTTTTAATTAAAACAAAAAGTTCTGTAAGATGTGACATAGGTTAAAATGGAGGTGATAAGAAACAACTATAAAAGATTAACCTGCCAAACACAAAAGCTGGAACTAAACATTTAACAGAAAAACTGTTGTACATAAAATGTGAGAATAATCTCTCAAGAATGTGATACTTTCTATAACATCTTTAAATGTTAGTAGTCTCTCAGATAAATACAAAAAAAGAGTAGTGAACTACATTAAAAATGTCGAATGCAATTAGCTATGCTACGGGAGACACACTAGGAAAGAACTGAACTTGCAAATCTGATGAAGGTTTTCAGGATGGTTATTGAGCAGAATACCTGGGGCAAAGAAAGAGATGAGTACTTATATTAATTTCAAGAGGAGCTCCAATTGTAATAGAAGAGGATAAAAAGACAGTAATGGTAGATTTGTAGTACTAAGGGGCTACTGGCAAGAGAAGAGGATTACACTGGCATGTATTTATGTTCCACTTAAAACTACTGTAATGGAGCTTAAGAAAATTCTGGGAGAAATTATCAGCTTTCAGCAAGGAATATTACTTGTAGGTGTGGACAGGAATTTGATTTGCAACAAACAATGAAGATGTGTCTGGGGGCCCAGAAAGGCAAATATAACAAAGGAAGGTAGATTTTTAAAGAAATTTATGAAAATATTTGATATGGAAGACATGAATTCAGTACTAGGAGTTTGGAGTGACTTTACATATTTTTTCCCCAAGGTACAAAAACTGGGCTTGGCTAGACAATTGATATTTCACAGGAACATGTGCATTTAATTGACCGTCATCATACACACCCAATAATTAATTTCATATTATGCACCAATAACTAAAATAAAAACACAGGTTAATGAAGTAAATGAGTCACTGGCTTTTTCCCACCTATCTGTTGAAAAGGGAAGAATTTAAGGAACTACAGAGGGATAAAATTGATCAGTCACAGCATGAAATTATGGGAAAGAGTAGTAGAAGCTAGGTTAAAAAGGGAGGTGATGATTAGTGATCAGCAGTATGGTTTCATGCCAGGAAAGAGCACTACAGATGCAATGTTTGCTCTGAGAGTTTTGATGGAGAAGTACAGAGAAGGTCAGAAGGAGTTGCATTGTGTCTACAGAAAGCATATGACAGGGTGCCTAGAGAGGAGTTGTGGTATTGTATGAGGAAGTCGGGAGTGGCAGAGAAGTATGTAAGAGTGGTACAGGATATGTACAAGGGTAGTGTGACAGCAGTGAGATCTGCAGTGGGAGTGACAGATACTTTTAAGGTGGAGGTGGGATTACATCAAGGATCAGCTCTGACCCCTTTCTTATTTGCAGTGGTGATGGACAGGTTGACAGGCGAGATCAAACAGGAGTCCCCATGGACTATGATGTTTGCAGATGACATTGTGATATGTAGTGAGAGTAGGGAACAGGTTGAGGAGACCCTGGAGAGGTGAAGACATGCTCTAGAGAGGAGAGGAGTGAAGGTCAGCAGGACTAAGACAGAGTATGTGTGTGTGTGAATGAGAGGGAGGATAGAGGAATGGTGAGGATGCAGGGAGTAAAGTTGGCGAAGGTGGATGAGTTTAAATACTTGGGATCAACAGTTCAGAGTAATGGCGAGTGTGGAAGAGCGGTGAGGAAGAGAGCACAGGCAGGGTGGAGTGGGTGGAGAAGAGTGTCAAGAGTGATTTGTGACAGTAAGAGTGAAAGGGGAAGGTCTACAAGAGGAAAGTGAGACCAGCTATGTTATATGGGTTGGAGACAGTGGCATTGGTAAAAAGGCAGGAGTCAGAGCTGGATGTGGCAGAGTTAAAGATGTTAAGATTTGCACTGGGTGTGACAAGGGTAGACGGGATTAGGACTAAGTATATTAGAGGGTCAGCCCAGGTTGGATGGTTTGGAGACAAAGTCAGAGAGGCAAGATTGCATTGGTTTGGACATGTGCTGAGGTGGGATGCTGGGTATATTGGGAAAAGGATGCCAAGGATGAAGCTACCAGGTAAGAGGAAGGCCTAAGATAAGGTTTATGGATGTGGTGAGAAAGGACATGCAGGTGGTTGTGACCAAGCAAGGTGCAGAGGACAGGAAGAAATGGAAACAGATGATCTGCTGTGGCAACCCCTAATGGGAACAGCCGAAAGGAAAAGTGGAAATCATTCAGGAGCTGTTGGAGAAGATAAAATTTTCTTCTGAAAATATTGCTAGAGAGTGGGTTAAATTTGAAGTGGAATTTAAAAATAGGGTGGAAATAAAAGAAAGCGAGGAGTAACAAGAATTATTTAGCAGGACTGACAAATGTTGAAGTATTGCAAAATAGGGTAAATCTCACATAACAAGAAGAGGGGCAACTGCAGAATGCGATTACCTCAATAATGTACATGCATTTAGAAAGATTGCTGTTAAGCAACTATCTTTTGATAATGACTCTAAAGCACAAAAACCTTTAGCACGACAACTCCGACAACAGAAAGTAGAAAGACCTGTCGCTAAACTTATGAAGCTTATAACAAGGAATCCTGTGGAAGTACTAAAAATATTTCAGGAATACTATGAATGTTTGTATGAAGCAGAGAAATATGGAAGTTAAGAAAAGGTACAAATGGAAATGTTTATATAAAAATTAAATATGCCAAGGTTAGAGGTAGAGGAAATTCAATTACAGGATAGGAGCAGGTGAGATAAAAATAATAATGTATAACCAATCTGCAAAGATGTCCCCAGGAATGGATGGCATTCCTGTGGAATTTGGAATGTAGGAGGGGGAAAAAACTGATAGATCTGAAATGTTTTGTGCAACAGTATTTTAGGAGAAGTACCAACATCTTGGAAGAAAGCAGTTGTAGCTTTAATACCTAAAGAGGGTAAAGATCTATCCGATCCAGCTTCATACAGGTTCAATTCAATACTAATCCATGATTATTAAGTGTTTGTCTATAATGGCTAAAAGAATGGGAAAAGTGATGCCAAAATTTATCGGATGTGGATCATTGTTGTTTTATGGAGGGGAGACAAACATTTGACAACATTAACAGAACACTGATGATGCAGAGGGAAGTAGAATGTTAAAATACCACTGTTTTCAGGTCTTGATGTAGAGAAAGCACTTGACAGAGTAAGTTGCAACTTTATGAGCAGAGTAATGGAACCATTTGCATTCCCTGATATAATCATAAGGTTGATTAGGAGGATATACGAGGGATCGGAGGCGAAAATTAAAGTGGGTGGGGTCCTCTCTGATAATTTCTGCTTGAGCAGAGGAATCCGGGCAGAAGTGTCTTCTTTCCCTTTTATTTGCATTATATTTAGAACCACTGGCAAAGAAAATAAGCAATTTAGAAATTCAAGGATATAATTGATATAGTAGTCAACTGTTGGAAAGCTGATAGACTTGCTGTACCTGGAATCTATTTCAAACTGGTAAGTACATATTTTGCCACTTTATACACTTGCCCATTATTTATAGTGGTGCTGTATTGTTTCTGTCTCTTGTATCTCCACTGTTTTTCCTACCCACCCTCCCTGTTCGTGTCTTGGTGGCTTTGAAACTGCCCGCCCCTCTTGTAAGTTAGTATTTGGATACTACTCCTGGGCCTATCTCATTTGCTCAGTCAACTGAGTGCATTGAGATCATAGGCACTCCTACTGTGTACAAAGAGAGCATTTGAGAAGGACAATCCCTGTAGCCTCTTAATCCTGCTGTGTTCCTTCCCTCAAAAAAAAAAAAAAAAAAATATATATATATATATATATATATATATATATATATATTCAGAAGCTCTTACTATAACTGTCGTAGTTGCTGCTCTGCGGGCTGTTTATCTGTTCAATTGTTCTTACTCTGCACTTATTACTGCTTGTTAGTAGCCTTCTAATTTAATGCCTTCTGCACTTGTTATTTAGTCATTTGTTATTTTAATTGCATTTAATTAAACTGTATTTGCCATAATATTGATATACGTGTGCTAGCCTGCACTGCATTTGAATTGTATTTACTGCTGTTTTAGCTGCTTTTCTGTTTAAAAAAAAAAAATTCCTAGCTTATTTCCTGCCTTTCCTGTAACTTATCTAGTCCAGATACAGACTTGCTGTATCCGGGTCTGTTTGTAAGCTCCTGAGCCCCCAAGCCTTTCTGTGTTGGAGGGAAGCCTTCTAGCTTATCAGTGGGAGTGGTAAGCATCAGGTAGCCTATCTACCATGGGAAGAGTGGGTTTTGGCCCATAAATTGTAGTTTATCGGTCATTTAGGCAGTTTTCCATCTCTTTCAACTTGCTGGCTTAAAAGCTTGCGTTTGCGCTTGTTCCCCACCTTTTCTGTAACTAGTCTAGTCCAGGTACAGATTTGCTGTATCCAGGACTCTTTGTAAGCTTCTGAGCCCCCCAAGCCTTTCTGTGTTGGAGGGGAGCCTTCTAGCTTATCAGTGGGAGTGGTAAGCACTAGGTAGCCTATTATCAGTGGGAGTGGTAAGCACTAGGTAGCCTATCTACCACAAGAGGAGTGGTTCTGGCCCAGAAACTGTAGCTACTGGCAGTTTGGGCAGTTTTTCCCATCTCTTTCAACTTTCTGGTTTAAAAGCCGCACTTGCGCTTGTTTCCCACCTTTCCTGTTACTAGCCTAGTCCAGATACAGAGTTGCTGTATCCAGGACTATTGGTAAGCTTCTGAGCCCCGCAAGCCTTTCTGTGTTGGAGGGAAGCCTTCTAGCTTATCAGTGGGAGTGGTAAGCACTAGGTAGCCTATCTACCACAAGAGGAGTGGTTCTGGCCCAGAAATTGTAGATTTTTGGCCGTTTGGGCAGTTTTATTTTCCCATCTCTCTCAACTTTCTGGTTTTAAAGCCCGTGTTTGTGCTTGATCCCCACCTTTCTCATAACTAGTCTAGTCCAGGTACAGATTTGCTGTATAAAGGACTGTTTGTAAGCTTCTGAGCCCCCCAAGCCCTTCTGTTGGAGTGCAGCCTTCTAGCTTATCAGTGGGAGTGGTAAGTACTAGCTAGCCTGTCTACCACAAGAGGAGTGGTTCTTGGCCCAGGAATTGTAGTTTATTGACCATTCGGGAAGTTTACCATCTCTTTCAACTTTCTGGTTTAAAAGACCACATCTGCACTTGTTTCCCATCTTTCCTGTAACTAACCTACTGGAAAGCACTAGAAAGCCTTAAACTGATATAAGCCTTCTAGCATAAAAGAGAGACTTTGGAGTGATTGAGTATCAGTTTTCTGTATTTTCTTGCTGTACTTAACTGTTTTCCGCCTAAACGCTGATTTTCCAGCACTTATTGTGATTTAAAAGCTTGCTTTTTTTCACATATTGTACTTATTTGACTGCCTGCACTTTTAAAAAATTTTTTATTTAAATAAATTAACTGTTGTAGGCTGCACACTAAAGTGCGATAGCCTTTTCTGATCACTTGTAGTAGTTTAAAGCTGTTTTAAGTGTACTTTTTACTGTTTTTGCTTTATCTTTTAAAAATAAATAAATAAATAAATTTCTTGTTTCCCGCCTTTCTAAGCTAGTATAGTCCAGTTTTCAAGCTAGTGCTGAATTCAGGGCTGTGTTACAAGTCTCTGAGTTGCCCATACCTTACTTGGTTAGAGGGAAGTTTCTCTGTTCACCTGTGAGAGAGGGGAACTTTGAACAGCCATCTGTCCCTGGAGGAGTGGTTCCAGCCCAGAAGTTAGTAGTTTAAAAACCGCGTTGCATGGTTTTGTGTGCCGGGCAGCATCAGTTAGCTAGGGTTAAGTTATTCCTGGCTCCACTAAGTCTCCTTCAGTTTTTCACTTGAAACTAGTCTAACTCTCAACCCTAAGCACTCAAAAAGCATCCTACAGTCTAGCACTTGCTCAGACCTAATAGCAAGCACTAATATACCCCGACACTTGACTGCCCAGCAGGGCAAGGCTCTTTATCCACCCCTCACCAACCAAACGACTAAACAGCTCACCCTACTATTCAGGCATGACCAAAGGGCAACTTCAGATGTACTCTCTAGTCCAGCTGGTGAATCTGAGTATCCTGAGGCAATGTTACAACTACCTCATGTGCACAGACAGCCCTCTCCTCCTACCACAAAACACTAACATATGTGAGAGATGCAATTATACAGCCACACTGGAGGCTAAGGTATCTCCACCCAAGACTGGAACAGACAGTCATGAGGAGAAGGTTAACACTTGCACCACACCTCCAGCCTCACATAGACCTACTAAACCAGCACTGGCAAAAGATGCACATAAATACACAAAATCATACTCTGAGGTTTTAAATAAAAACAAGCAAAAGCATCAGAGAGCTTCAAAGTAGACGCCCACAAAACCTGCATCTCCCATCACAAACCAGACAACACACAAAATCAATGTGCCGCACAATCACAGCCCTTAAGGCAAAATAGCATAGCTAACACACTAGTAATAGGTGACTCAATAGTCAGGCATACTGACGCCCTACTCACTAGGCTGGACAAGGAGAAGGTTACTGTTAGCTGCCTGTCGGGAGCCAGAATCCGCCACATAACACAAGCACTCAGGTCACTCCAGAACAAGTACAAATATGACTCTGTCATTGTTCATGTTGGTGTGAACGACCTGAGCCATACCTCCCTGGACTACATGAAAAGAGACATGGAAGAGCTCTCTGATCACGTAGCCCAGGCGGGTATGACCCTGACCCTGAGTAGCATCCCGCCCTCACCAAGAATGATATCTCAGTATAAAGACAAAAATGATCAATTTCAACAATTGGCTAAGCTTCTGGTGTCATTCAAAGGGGATCCAGTGTCTGTCAGCCTGGGATGACATGCTCGACAAGCCGCGTTGCTTCGCAAGAGACTGCTTGCACTTGTCACCCCTTGGCTTTTGAATACTGGCCAAGGTTGCTGCCCCCATAGTGCCTTTTTTAGGCAAGGCTCAAAATTCAAACCCACCTCCGTAAACAGCACAAGTAAAAAACTGAGGGTTATGCTACTCAACGGCAGGAGTTTAAATCTCAAAATGCATGCGCTCGAAGCACTCCTAAGTATGGAGAACGGCAACATCTGTACAGTAATTGAAACCTGGTTCAAGGCTCCAGAGAGCACTCCAGCACTACTGGGCTACAACTCATACCACACATTTCGGTCACAGAACACGGACCAAAACACAAAAGGAGGGGGTGTATCCATATTCATCAAAGATACCCACACCTCCAGGTTAGTGGCGCAGCATGATTCCTCTGAGATCATCCATGTGCAGCTAACATCGGGGAAATCTGCAATGCAAATTGTGGCCTGCTACAGATCACCCTCCATGACCCAGGACCACCACTTTGCCTTTCTGGAGACAATGGAAAACATGAAGGTCCTACCGAACACCCTGATCTTGGGAGATTTCAATTACCCTACCATTAACTGTGAAAACTACTTGAGTACAAACTCCCAGGCTCAGCGCTTCCTGGAATTTATCAACTCAAATGCCCTGGATCAGCTGGTAAACTCCACTACCAGAGGCCACAACATATTGGGCCTGGTCATCACCAACATGGGCGACAGGTGCTCCGTACCGGAGGTCAACCCGTCACTGGTTAGATCAGACTATAAACTAATCACCCTGGATGTCCACACCCCACCACTACCCCCAACCAAGGAAACCACAGTGAAAAACCTTTCTAAAGCAAACTTCACCTAACTTAAGTCAGAGGTGGTAAGTTTCACAGCCCCCATGCTAAAGGGTAACACTGCCCAAGATGCAGAATCCTTTACAGTTGCACTCTGTGAGCACCTACAAGGATGCATGGATCGTGCCATCCCTAGCAAAACCAAGGCTCACTCCCCTAAGAGAAGGAAACAAGTCTGGTGGACCCCTGCCATAAACAGGTTATACAACAAAAGGAGGAAACTAGTTCAGAAAAAAAGCAAATCCCAAGAAGGAAAGACATCCCTGATCAGTATCAGTAAGAAACTAAGGTCCCTCATAAAATCATCCAAGGCTAACTTCGAAAGAAAAATAGCCAAGGACTCGAAAGATAACCACAAAGCCTTCTTTAGCTATGTCAAAAATCTAAGTGGCAACTCACAGATATGCTCTGAGATGGTACAAAGTAGCACAAAATATACTGAACCTACTGATATTGCCAACATACTGGCAGATAGATTCAGTGCAAACTTCACCTCCCTCTCACCTTCAAAAGAGCCCACAACAATACCGGAAAAGTGTAGTGTCCCGGAAATCACAGAAGCACAGGTGAAAACAGCCCTGTCAAAGGCCAAAAACACAGCATCAATGGGGCCAGATGGTGTCCCAGCCTGCGTCTTGCACGAACTACAGAACGAACTAACACCCCACCTAAACACGCTGTTCAACCTTGACCTCTCCACAGGCTACGTGCCCATAGAATGGCACACAGCAATGGTTATTCCACTCCACAAAGGAGGAGCCACAACTCACCCTGGTAACTATCGCCCCATAAGCCTGACTAGCCTGGTCTGCAAGGCTATGGAGCGCATCATCATGAAACTCATTAACAAAGACATTGGAAACCTCCAAACACTTGACCCGACCCAGTTCGGCTTTGTTAAGGGCAGATCATGCCTACTAAACCTGGTTGACTTTTTTGAGACAGTTACCAAGGCCATAGACGTGGGAAAGGTGGTTCACACAGCCTACCTTGATCTCTGCAAGGCGTTCAACACCATTCCTCACTCTGGTATTATAGAAAAACTCACCAGCCTGAACATAAACCCCTACATCACAAGATGGGTTGCCAACTGGCTTGCAGACAACTAACACAGTAAGAATAGCGGGCTCCAGGTCTGACTCTAAACAGTCAAAAGTGGTGTCCCGCAAGGCTTAGTTCTGGGACCCCTACTGTTCGGCATATAATTCTCAGAAGTACAGGCAAACACAAGAGGACTATGGCTAACCAAGTTCGCTGATGACTGCAAACTGGGAGCCATAATTGACTCTCCGGCTGACACGGACATCCTCCAAAAAGGCCTTACTGAGAGAGACACCTGGTGTCAAAGTCATGGCCTCAAGCTAAATGCCAAAAAAAGCATAGTCATCCCGTTTGGGAAAAACAAAACACCCACGAATTACCACATAGGTGGCAGCTCCCTTAATACAGTAGAGGTAATAAGAGATCTGGGGACCCAGGTAGATAGTAATCTCTCCTTTGACGATCATATTGCCAAAGTAGTTAGGAAATCCTTCTATGTGGCCCATCTAATTACTAAGGGGTTCGCATCTAGAAATAGAGGTTATAGTGCCCCTCTACTCGTCACTCATCAGACCCATCATAGAGTACAATGCCCCATTTGGGATGTACCTCACAAGACACTTCCAAGAGCTTGAAAGACCACAAAAGTACCTCACCAAAAGGATTACTGGCCTCAAACATATGTCCTATGCAGCCCGACTGAAAAAACTCCGGCTGTACTCGTTGGCATATCGCTTACTCAGAGGTGATCTCTGCCTGACTTACAAAGCCATGTCCAACTCAGAATTGATGGACATGCTCCACCTAAAGAAATCCAAGTCACTGCGAGCCACGCGCTCTAGTGAGCTAAACCTCGCCACAACAATAAATAGAACATGCTGGAGGGATAGATTCCTGTCACAGAGACTCTCCATGCTTTGGAACAAAATTCCTAACTATATTAGGCAGAGCCCCTCACTAACACTCTTTAAGAGAAGCCTTGACGAGTGGATGGGTAACAGAAAGTACACCCCTGGGATCACTTCATTAGTTCTGCTTGACAGAGGCTCAGTTAATTAATTAATGGGGCGGCGAAAGCCGACACACTCTTGCTAGGTTTATAAATGCCCTCGGGCAGATAGCCTATTACCTACCTATGAACCTAAGAAAAGCTGGCTGTATTTGCAGATGATGATATTTTATACCTGAGAAAACCAAAACAGGACATTACAGAGCTGTGGAACATTTTGAAACCATTTCAAATCTTTTCGGGATATAAAATTAATGAAGCTAAAACAGAGGCAGTAGCATTAAGTTGTATACCCACACACAAATTGGTTCAGCAGTTTCCATATTTATGAGGATGTAAGAAGTATTTAGGAGTATGGATTAACAACAATTATGGTGTAGCAACTAAAGGTATTTGGGGAGAGACTAAACAAAAGATAATACAACAAACTGAGAAAGTGAAAGTTCTGTTGTAATGCTATGCATAGTAAGATACAAGCAGTTAAAATGTTTTTAGTCCCTTATAGTCTTTAACACAGGTCAGGCATGTTTTTATCAACTAGAGACGTTGTGGATAGCAAATAAAGAGCTGAAGGATTTTAGCTGGAAGGGGATTCATGTCAAGAGTCAAGTAGGGATAAGTTAATTCTTCCAATAGAACAAGGCCGATTTTGGATTACACGATTTGAAGGGGTGTTTCAGAGCTACATAGTTAAGGCTTCTATACATAGTGCAAGCAGAGACCTATAATTCAAAGTGGAAAGGGATGATAAAACGGGGGGGGGGGGGCTCAAACAAGGAGAGACTGGAATTTTGGATGCATATCTTTGAGGAGAATAACAATAATCATACAGAATATTATTTTCATAAAGTAGCAGCAAGTATTCTAAGAACTAAGCCAACATGGGAATGGATAAAGGAGATTCTGCTGATAGACATGACTGCAATTAGGGATACAGACAGTAGGCAAGAGGGGCCTGGAATTTATTGGAGAAAACTGGTAAGGTAAGAAAGGTATTGGGAAAGGTAATAGAATGGGAAAACACCAGCAATTTATTTGGACTGCATGCCCTGTCAAGGATTGGTATCAGAGTATAGGCAAAGAGAATGAAATAAGGGGTCCTAAATGAAAGCACTGGTAGAATTTCTAGTAGAGTGTTGAACACAAACTGCCATTAAAAAGAAATAATTAGTAGAGCATGTATAATTTTGCATGCTAACATAAGAATCAGTCAGCAGAGGTTAGACTTGGGAAGAAAGACTGGATAAGCAATTCACAAAGAAACAATGGTGAGATAAATTTATCTCTCTCAAATATGCAACAAAATCTAGAAGATTTAGGATTTTTGCTTGGAAATGTTTGCACAGATGTTTTTTATACCCCAAGTAGACTCCAGAGAATTTTTCCTCAGGTAGACAGGAAAAGTTGGAGATGTTATGGGGAAGAAACAGGCAATTGGAAACCTATTTTCTGTGAGTGTAATTTATTTATTTTGTTTTACATTTGTTGACCGGGCTAGTCTAACTGGATACATGTCCATTTTCAGTAGAGGCCCGGGGGGGATCAACTCCAAAATTAAGCTAATATACAACAGGACTACAAATGAAAATAAATCAAAACAGTAAGATTATTACATAAATAATGTATGTTAAAAGAAAATGCAGTTACAGCAAAAGGTATAGTCTAATTTAGTTATAAAATAGCTTCAAACGGCAAAGTTTCAAAATGGTAAGTAATTAAATTCAAAGTTGGTTTAGGTTAGCATAGAAGGAACAAACAACAAAAGAGAAGGATAAATGAGGGTGTTGGTTAAGTGGTAGTATGAGAAGTATATACAAGAGGTATAAAGTTAGACAATAAGACAGAAATAGTGAGGAAGGGGTAATGAGTTGGCAGACTTTAAAGATACCCTGCAGACTACTCTGTTGGAGATACTGAGTGAGCAAATTGGTGTAACTTGGGAAATGTTTTTTTCTGAGCTGTGATGCAGAATTAGAATTTTCTAGACATAGTAAGGCCTTGCTGAGTCCATTTATGATGACTACCAATAAAGCAGTTATTAGAAAATGGAAATCAAAGTCTAAACCAACTGTACTAGAAGTAGTGAACATTGTAACAGAGTAAAACTGTAATTGATATCTTTAAAAAAGGGTTGGTAGCAAATTACATAGGAAAAAATGTGAGTTGTGAGAATAATACAGGGGAGGAATGAGGTTTTAAAGAAGGCAGGATTTGAATGAGCTATGTAATGTTTAACAATGACTGGGTAGGTTATAAGTGATGTATAATGTTTGCAACTAAGATTATGTTAATGTGATTGTGATATAAAATGCTTGCAGCTGGTTTTATGTCAATATGGTCTGTTTTCATTTATATAAATGTATGATTGCCTATGTCATGTGATAATTTAGAAAGTTGTTTCTTGTTAAAAAAAAAAAAAAAAAAAATAAGAAGAATTAAGAAAAGTTTGACCTTCAAGCTCTGTGTTGCCCCTCCTTGTTTTTGTGCCCCAAGAAGCTATGTAATAAGTCAGTCATCTTACCTGCATTTTCCCAAACGGCTCCAGTAGAGAGGGATTTAGCCTACATTGTTTACATGTGCATAGCCTATTATTTTATTTTGACAAGACATGCCACTAATAAATGAAACTCCAAAGTCTGTAAAGTCAATATGACTAGGTTGCTCTCAAGTGATGTTCATTGTGCATACAGCTGCAGTAATCACATATGGGTTCTCTGCCGTCAGGCGGTCCCTCGGTCAGCCGAATTCCAAAGTCTAGGTCCGGCGTCTGTTGTTGTCCCTTCTTTCCTGATGTCAGTGCGACGGGTATATAAGACACAGCCGACGCCATTTTCTTCAGTCTTTTTTGCTGCACGGTGCCCGAAGCAGTTCATAGGTTCATAGGTTTATACTAGGCTATCTGCCCTAAGGCATTTATAAGCCTAGCCCAAATTTTTGTGGCTTACGCCACCCCTTATATGAAAAAATACTGTGCCCATTAGTTTGTTGTGCCTCTGTCCAGCAGTGACACAGAGATGATTCCCGGGGTAAACCTACGATCTCCCATCCACAGGTCTAGATTTCTCTTGAACAGAGTCAGCGAGGTGCTCTGCCTCACATGGACCGGGATTTTATTCCACAGCATAGGGAGTCTCTGAGTGATAAATCTATCCCTCCAGCACGTCCTATTTATATCCGTGCTAAGGTTTAAGTCGCTTGCTCTAGTGGTTTTGGTGGATTTGGATTTTTGAGGTGGAGCATGTCCATTAATTCCGGGTTGGACATGGCCTTGTATGTCAGGCACATGTCACCTCTGAGCAGACGGTATGCGACTGAATAGAACTGGAGTTTCTTCAATCTGGCAGCATATGACAGATTTTGGAGTCCCTTTATCCTTTTGGTGAGGAACTTTTGGGGTCTCTCCAATTGCTGCAGATGTCGGGTGAGATACATCCCGAATGGGGCATTGTACTCGATCATTGGTCTGATAAGTGAAGAGTACAGGGGAACAATGACCTCACTAGATCTGGATGTGAATCCCTTCATGATCAGGTGGGCAATGTAGAAGGTCTTTCTAACCACTTTAGCAATGTGAGTGTCAAAAGAAAGGCCACTGTCAACCTGGGTCCCCAGGTCCCTGATAACCTCTTCTATGCTTAGTGGATTGCCACCTATATGGTAGCTTGGGGTTACCTTGTTTTTCCCAAGGGTATGACTATACATTTTTTGGCGTTTAACTTCAGGCCATGGCTCTGGCACCAGCTATCTGTTTCCGTGAGTCCCTTCTGAAGGATATCCGTGTCCGATGCACTTTCCACTATGGCCCAGTTTGCAGTCGCCTGCAAACTTTGTCAGCCAAAGTCCTCCCATGCTGGCCTGTACTTCTGAGAAGTAGATGCCAAACAATAGGGGCCAAGGACCGAGCCCTGTGGGACACCACTTGTGACCGCTTGGAGTCTGACACAGCGCCAGCAACTCTAACCCTGTGGGTTCTGTCCTTAAGCCAGTTTGCAACCCATCTTGTGACATATGGGTTTACATTTAAGCTGGTAAGTTTTTCTACAATACCCGAGTGGGGTATTGTGTCGAAAGCCTTGCAAGGTCAAGGTAGGCTGTATGGACTGCCTTTCCTCATCAATGGCCTTGGTGACTGCTTCAAGAAGTCGACCAAGTTCAAAAGGCATGATCTTCCCTTGACAAAGCCAAACTGGGTCGGGTCCAATGTCTGCAAGTCCCCTATATCTTTGTTTATGAGCTCCATTATGATCCTCTCCATAGCTTTGCAGACTAGACTTGTTAAGCTTATGGGGCGGTAATTACCAGGGTCCGTGAGGCGCCTTTGTGGAGTGGGACCACAGTTGCCGTCGCCACTCCTTGGGCACGATCCTGTGGTAAGGCTGAGATTAAACAGCTGCCTTATGTGCGGGTTAATTCCTCATTTAGCTCGTGTAGCACACAGCCAGGGACACCATCCGTCCCATTGATGCTGTGTTTTAGCTTTAGAGAGAGCAGCCACCTGCATTTGAGATGTCCGGGAGGCTACACTCGGCTGGGATAAGTTATCTCTCCTTTAGGGGAGAGGGGTGAAGTTTGCACTGAACCTGTCTGCTAGTATGTTGGCAATGTCTGTGGGTTCAGTGATTTTTGTATCATTTTGGACTAATTCTGAGCATATCTGGGAGTTTCCACCCAGGTTCCTAACATAGCTGAAAAAGGCCTTATGATTGTCCTTTGAATCCATGGCAATTTTTCTCTCAAAATTGGCCTTAGTTGATTTTATGAGTGCTCGTAATTTTTACTAATAGTGATCAGGGTGACTTCCCTTTATGGATTTTGTTCTATCATGTAATAGCTTTCTCCTCTTATTGTAAAGTTTGTTAATGGCTGGGGTCCACCAGACTGGACGTTTGCCCTTTGTGGAAAGAGTCTTGGTTTTATTTGGGATTGCCTGATCCATGCAGTCCTGGAGGTGTTCATAGAAAGCATTTGTAAGGGCTTCCGAGCTTGGGTTGTGGTTTCCTTTGGCTCAGGGGCCTTGAAGGATACCACACCAGTCTTGAGTAGTGTGAAGTTTGCTTTGGAGAAGTTCTTCACTATGGTCTTTTTTGTTGGGGTGGGGGGGGGGATGTGGATTTCCAGTGAGATTAGTTTATGATCAGATCTCACCAATGAGGGATATACTTGCGGTGTGGAGCATTTTGTCCCCATGTTTGTGACAATGAGATCTAGTATATTTTCTCCTCTCGTGGGAACAGTGACTAGCTGTTCCATGGCATTTGAATTTATGAACTCCAGGAACCGTTGGGCTAGAAAGTTAGGCTTGAGTAATGTTCCCAGTCTATATTTGGGTAGTTGAAGTCACCCAATATGATGGTGTTTGGAGATACATTTATACCCTCCAGTGTCTTCAGGAAGGCTGTGTGGGGTTCCTGAGTTTGAGAGGGTGGCCTGTAGCATGCTACAATTTGTAGAGCAGTTTTGCCTATGGTTAGTTGCACCTGGATGGTTTCCAAGCTTTGTGCGTTGCCACCAACCTGGAGGTGTGGGTATCCTTTATGAATATGGATACACCCTCCTTTTGTGGTGTGGTCCGGGTTTTGGGGCCGAACGCATGATATGAGGTAAAACCTAATAGTGCCGGGTGCTCTCAGGAGCCTTGAACCAGGTTTCAGTTACAGCACAGACATCGATGTTCTCCATACTGAGAAGGGCCTCGAAAAGTGCATTTTGAGATTTAGACTTCTGGCATTGAGCAGCATTACCCTCAGTTTCTTCCCATTTTTGTTTTCTAGGGTGGTAGGTTTAGAATTTGAGCCTTGCCTAAAAAAGGCACTATGGGTGTGGCAAGAGCCTTAGCCAATATCCGAATCCCAGGGTGACAGATGCAAGCCGTCCCTTGCGAGCAGCGTGGCTTGTCAAGCATGTCATCCCAGGCAGACAGACACTGGATCCCCTTTGAATGACACCAGACATTAAGCCAATTGTTAAAGCTGATCATCTTGTCTCTATATTGTGGCATCATTCTTGGTGAAGGAAGGATACTGCTCAGGGTTAGGGTCATACCTGCCTGGGCTACATAATCAGAGAGCTCCTCTATGTCTCTTTTCATGTAGTCCAGGGAGGTATGTCTCAGGTCGTTCACACCAGCATGGACAATGACTGTGTCATATTTGTACTTGCCGTGGAGTGACCCGAGTTCTTGTGTTATGTGGTGGATTCTAGCCCGATAGGCAGCTTACTGTGACCCTCTCCTTGTTCAGCCTGGTGAGTGGGACGTCAGTGTGTCTGACTATGGAGTCACCTATGACAAGTATGTTTGATGTTGTATTTGGCCTTAAGGGCTGTGACTGCTTTGCACACTGCTTTTGTGGTTTATGTGTTGCTTGTGGGGTGTCTTGAGGTAGCAGTTGTTTGGGTGTCTGCTTTGGAGGCCTCTGCTGTTTAGGTAAATTTTACTCAGAGCCTCCGAGTATGTCTTTGTGTGTTTATGTGTTTGATTCAGTGGAGTGGTAGCATTATGTGAGGCTGGTTTTGTGGTGTGTGTAGTTGCCTTCTCCTCCTGTCTGGTCTTGCCAGTCCTGAGTTGAGAGAGCTCAGCCTCCAGTTTGGCTAAATAGCTGCATCTCTCGCAAGTATTTGTGTTATGTGGGAGGAGGAGAGGGTTGTCTGTGTACATGAGGCAGTTATAACATTGCCTCAAGATTCCCAGATTCACCAGCTGGACCGGAGAGGAGATTGACAACTGACCTTTGGACATGCTAGAATAATATTGGGAAATCCTTAATTGAAAACAAGGGCCAGTGGGGAGTGAGGGTGTAGTGCTTTTAATTTTTAGTGCTAACTTATATAATTGCTTTAGTGAGCAAGTGCCAGTCGGCCAGCTCCTGAATTTACGAAAAATTGGAAACCGAAGTCTTGTTTAAAGATAAGTACCCCGTTGGGGAAACTTTTCTTGCCTCAGACCGATGTCAGACAAAGTTAACAATTGTATTTCTTGTGGGAAGCAAATACCGCATAAGGATTTCATTCCCTCTGCATACCTTTAGGCCCAGACCATGACGTCTCGGGCTGTCGCTTTTGCGCTACTTTCAATAAACGCACTATTAAGCGTCGGGCGGAGTTCGCCCAACATTATTTTGGTAAAACCTTTGATTATAAAATGTCGTCGGAGACTTCGACTACCGTTTTGTCCAAAAAAACGGAAGGACAAGGACCGGCACGCAAGGTCCGCGGTCTCCACCGACACCACACCAAAACCGGCTACACGTGGTCCGGTTCTCAGTGAGATGCCTATGCAGTCCCTGACTACCGACAACACTTCCTTGGCGGTGTCTTCTGTACCCGAGACCGCAGGTACCTCGGCCCTTTCTCAGACTACAACCACCGAAGCCACTGTGAGTGTTGAGCCTCCTGTTGTGGACAGGTCCACTTCCACCCAGGGTGTCTTTAGGCCCTCATCTTCCTTTTCCATTAAGGCCTTTACTAAGTCCAAATCAGCCATGCATCCCAAGAGGCCTGTTGCTCAGGGCCCATCCCCAGGCCCCATGCCTAAAAAGCAGATGCTTAAAATGGCTGAGGATTTAATTACTCTTATCAGGGGTTCTCAACCCCCTCCAGACAAGAGACCCAGAGTGGAGGAAGATTCTTCCTCTTTTGAACAGGGCTCCATTTTTCTCAGAACATTCTGATGTAGAGGAACACTCGTACTCCCCTTAAGAAGATTCTGATGCAGAACAGTCCATTCCTTCTGTATCTCCCCCAGAGGAGTTTTCTTTTGGGGAAACCTTGCACACCTTGAGGGGAACACTTCCATTGGGAAGGCCAAGACTTTTCTGACTCCAAGAAAAGGCTTAGGGAATTTCTTTTGTTACCTCAGCACAGACCTCTGGCTATACCTCCTGTCTTGGACATACTTGATGATGTTTACTTGGAGGCTTGTCTTAAACCGGATTCCCTGCCTCCTGCCCCAGTCAAACCGGATAGGTACTACAGAGTTCCTACCTCTCACCAATTTCTTTTCAAAAGCCATAATGCTGACCCTGAAACCATTTCTCAAGGCCCCAAGGGCATGAAGGCCTCTACTGCCAAGAATCCACTACCTTCCGAAAGAGAATCTAGATCCTTAGAAAGGTGGGGAAAAAAGGTAAATACCTCGGCCACCCTAGCCATGAGGGCCTTAAATTGTCAGTTTCATATGCTTAAATATCAACAGTTTCTGTTATCACAATTAAGAAATAAAATGTCTCAACCTGAACAACCAGATTTGAAGGAATTGCAGGATATGATGCATAGTGCAGAACAGGTGGGTAAGCACACCATACAGTGTGGCTATGATGCCTTAGAGGCCTCAAGTAGAGCTGCTGTTACAGGATCAGTCATTCGTAGACATGCCTGGCTTAGGGAACAAAGTTTGCCTGATCATGTTAAAGCTAAACTACTAGATGGACGTACTATTTGGCACTAATGCTGAGGAGATACTATGGAAAATGGAAGAAAAAGCTAAATCAATGCAAACTGTCAAGGCTTTTCTACAGGTACAACCACCTCGTTTTAGCAGAAACTGGCCTACAAAAAACTGGTCCTTTCCAGCCACGGACACGCCCCAAAGGGGTAGATACAGGCACACAAGGGGCAGAGGACAATCTCAAGGATCATATAGAGGGAGACAATGGCAAACTCCAGCACCAAGAGGTGCAGAAGACAGTGCACAACAATACAGAAAACAAACCCAATGACTTCCTTCTTTTCATGCCAAGCAAGTCTCAGCTGGCAGCTCCCTTGGGAGGAAAGCTGGCATTGTTTACAAGAAATTGGCATATCACAACAGACAAATGGATCCTGGATATTATAAACAGAGGCTACAGATTTCATTTTCACACTCTTCCAAAAATGAGAGGCATGCCAAACCTGCCACACAATCAAAGGGCAGAGGCACAAACACAAATCTCAAAACTCATGGACATGAAAGCTATTCAAGAGGTACCTGCTCACGAACAAGGTCAAGGTTTTTATTCCAGACTATTCCTGGTACCAAGGAAAGGAACCGACTGGAGACCCATTTTGGACTTATCCATCCTAAATACATTTCTACTGCCAAAATTCAAGATGCTCACATTACAGCAGCTTCTTCCCATGCTGGGCAAGGAGTTTTGGCTGGTAACATTGGACCTCAAGGAGGCATACCTGCATGTCCCAATCAGACAAAGTTGCAGAAGATACCTCAGATTTCTTGCAGGTTCAATCCACTATCAATTCTCTGCATTGCCCTTTGGCTTATCTACTGCGCCCAGAGTATTTACGAAATGCCTGGCATCAGTAATTGCTTACTGCAGACTTCAAGGGATACAAATTTACCCTTATTTGGATGACTGCCTGATCCAAGCGGACAGCAAGCACATACTTCTGGAACATCTGGCTTATGCAACACAGTTAATGAATTCTCTGGGATACACAATCAACAAAGAGAAATCCAGGCTAACACCATCTCAGAAAATAACTTTCCTGGGTGCCAACTTGGACACAAACACCCAGATGGGCCTACCTTACGCCAGAAAAACAGGGGCAACTAACTCAGTACTTCAAAATACTAGCAAATTGCACCAGGCTTACTGCAAGGAAAACCCTGCAGGCTCTGGGTTTCATGGCATCTTGCATTCTTTTAATCCCATGTGCAAAGTTGCATATGAGAAAACTTCAATGGTACCTAAAAAACCTATGGTCTCAACACAGCCACAATTTCGAAACAATAATACCAATAATTCCATGTTTGCAAAAGGAATTTCTATGGTGGGCCCAAGCATGTCAAACAAACACAGGTCTCCCATTCTGCAAGCCTCAAGCAAATCAAGTCATCACACCAGACGCCTCAGATTATGCCTAGGGGGCACACATGACAGGCAGGTGCATTCAGGGCAAATGGTCCCAAAAGGAAAAGCACCTTCACATCAACCAAAAAGAAATGCTAGCAGTGATAAATGCAATTACAGCATTCAAGGACCTCCTGCATCCAGGACAATTATTGATAAGAACAGACACCACCACAGTAATGTGGTACATAAACAAACAAGGAGGAACACATTCATATACCCCCTGTGCAGGCTAGCCATGACACTTTGGAACTTGGCTCTGGAATGGCAAATCGAACTTCAAGCACAGTACTTGCCAGGGTTGGAAAACACGCTGGCAGACAATCTAAGCAGAAATATGACAGATCCGCACGAATGGAAGTTGCATCCTCAGGTGTTTACAAAGATAATCCAAGCGTGGGGGAGGCCAGACATAGATCTCTTCGCCTCCCACAGGAATCATCAATTGGAAAAGTTTTGTTCAAGGACCTTTCATCCAAAGGCCTGGAGAGTGGACGCCCTTTCATTCAGTTGGACAGCATGGACAGTGTACGCTTTCCCTCCTCTGCCTCTTCTGTCCAAGGTGCTCTTGAAAGCAAGAGCAGACAGACCGAAGATGATACTAATTGCTCCAGACTGGCCAAGACAGCACTGGTACCCTCTCCTGAGGAGCCTAACTCATACTCCTCCCTGGCCTCTACCTCTAATGCCTCTTCTACTGACTCAGCACAGCTACAAAACTCTTCACAGTCAGCTGAAAACACTCAATCTCGCTGCATGGAGAATTCCTTAACACCACAACAGAACCTACTCCCCAAAGAGGTGCAGGACGTCATTCTGGAGGCCAGAAGGCCATCTACTAGAAAGGTTTACTCCGCAAAATGGAAACGGTTTTGCTCTTGGAATGAGAAAAAAGGCCAGGACCCTAAAACACTGAATTTGCCTCAGGTATTACAATATCTAACTGAGCTGCTGAACAGTGGACTTTCATTTTCCTCCATAAAAATCCATGCCTCAGCCATTTCTGCAGAATTCAACACGGATCCACCGTTATTCTCTCACCCACTGTTAAGACAGTTCCTCAGAGGGGCTAAGAATATAAGACCACCAAGGAAACAACCAGTGCCAGCCTGGGATCTTAATTACATTCTAGAAAAATTAACATTGCCTCCTTTTGAACCAGCTGCCTCAACAGATTTGCAATATTTGTCCTGGAAAACAGCTTTCCTTCTGGCCATTACCTCTGCTCGTAGGGTTTCGGAACTACAAGCCCTCATGGCTGTGCAGCCCTTTCTCATCTTCCATCAGGACAGGGTTTCCCTTCGAACCAACCCGTCATTTATGCCTAAAGTGATATCCAGGGTAGCTTTAAATCAAGCCATACACTTACCTACCTTTTACCCCAATCCTCAAAACAAAGGGGAAAGGCTGCTACATTCCTTAGACAGCCATAGACAGCTGCATTATTATTTGGACAGAACAAAGTCTTTCAGGAAATCAGAACAACTTTTTGTGTCCTATGCTATAGGAGCTCAAGGGAAGCCTGTTACCAAACAGACAATTTCAAAATGGATAGGCCACTGCATACGTTTTTGTTACTCCTATCATGGGAAATCTGTCCCTACAGGCATCAGATCCCACTCCACCAGGGCCACAGCTACCTCTACAGCCTTCCTCAGAGGAGTTCCTACCAAAGATATTTTGGAGGCAGCCACTTGGAGTTATTTGCATACCTTCACAAAACACTACCACCTGCCTTTGTATTCTAAAACTAGAGCAGGCTTTGCCACTGCTGTGCTGCAGGGCATTCTGGCTCATCCCAGTTCCACCTAGTGCCTACCACCCTGTGCGTAGCTTTGGGATTCTACCCATATGTGATTACTGCAGCTGTATGCACGATGAACATAGTACAGTTTTGTACCTACCATAAATGTAGATGTTCGAGTGCTAATAACAGCTGCAGTACAGGTTTCCCTCCCTCCTTCCCCTCTTGGTAAAGGATTAGTGGCTAACACCTCCTCTTACAACCTATTTTGGGTTATCCTCCTATGATGTATTTGCTTGCAACTACTGTTTTTTGATTACATTGCATTGCTTGAATATATATTTATATATATATATATATATATATATATATATATATATATATATATATAAAATTTATGTATTGCCTTCCTTCTGGGGGCACCTGACATCTGGGGCAAGAAAGACTGAAGAAAATGGCGTCGGCTGTGTCTTATATACCCCTGTCGCACTGACGTCAGGAAAGAAGGGACAACAACCGACGCCGGACCTAGACTTTGGAATTCGGCCGACAGAGGGGACCGCCTGACGGCAGAGAACCCATATGTGATTACTGCAGCTGTATTAGCACTCGAACATCTACATTTGTGGTAGGTACAAAACTGTACTTTGTAAGTTTTCTTATACAAAGTAAAAGGCCTACAGCACATTAGATTACTGCAGTGGTTATAGCACAAGCGTTCTTTAAAAATGCATCTGTAGTTAATATGTGCATGGCTGTGTCATGAGCTTCTCTGAATACTTTGTCATTATAAGCTACATGTGATCTCAAGGTCAATATCTTCCTTCAGGGTGACAGCCGTTGAAGGTATTCTTTTATACGACTGAGGAGGGCAGGCTTGTGACGGAGTCTTGATGATTTGAAGTAGATGGAAAGAATAATGTTAATGTGGACATTGTATGCTTACCATAATGTTGGATGTACATAACCAATGACCATCTTCTGTGTATCAACCCTCTTTTCTCTGGCCTCAGACAGATGAAGTGTACAGGGAGTATTGGAGGAGGGGCTAAATTCTGTGCGAGTGTTTCTGTTGAGCTTTATCTCTGTGTGGTAGGTGCAATGTAGATCTTGAGAATTATTGACAAGCTCATTTGATGTGTGGTTAAAGGAAAGGAGCAAAAGCCTTGGTAAGTTTGAATTGATGAGCTGACTCAGGCTTTCCCTCTTAATCCTTATTGTTTGAAGTAGACTGACAGATAATGCAAGTGCATCATTATATTAAGAACATATTTATTTATGTGAAATAAAGAATGTTATAATAAATGTTGAGTAATTGTCAGAATATTCTAGAATTTATGAAAATAATGGGTTCAGTACTTTTCACTGTGTTTTTTTCAGACCTATCTCCGGCAGAAGGAACAGGATTGGTCTGTTTGTGGGTGACACACAGGTGCAGCAATGGGAGGGAAAATCAAAGGAAGGGCTTGAAAATTAAGATAAAGTTGGTAGAAAAAGTGTATCTGAAGTAGTTTACTTTATTTGGTCTTCAACCTGTGGGATACAGATCCGTATCGGATCTGAGCCGGCAACTTTGCTAGCATCAGCTCCGAGCTCCAGACTCCTCCCCTTACCCATAATACACCTCTACTGCCTTCCATCCCCAGATCTTGTTTGCCACGATTTGCTTCACATCATGTCTTCCGAACTCCAGCTAGCAGTGGGTTATTAAACTTTGTGAGTAAAAAAACTTTCTGTTTTCGTCAGATTAGGTTAGTATAGGTATCCCTTCTCCTCCCCTCGCTTGCTGTGTTGAGTGTTAGTGCACTGTTTTCAGGTAGTTTGAGTAGTTTGTTTTGTGGTGTAGGTAGTAGTTTCCTCTCCCCCTCAGTGTTCTCTGTAGCGTGTGTGGTGAGTGGGTGTGTGTATTTTCTAATTTAGAAAGATTTTGCCTGTTTTTTTTTTTTTTTCTGAGGCTGTCTTTCTGTTATGGCTGAAAAGCTTGTTTTCAGGTGCTGCACAGAGTGTGGCCATAAGCTCTCCCCAGCAGATGGCCACACTTTGTGTGTTTTGTGCGTGGGTGTGGCCCACCTGAGCGTGGAATGTAGTATCTGTGCGGGCTTCAACCCCAGCGCCCTAAAGGATAGGAAGGCCAAGTTGGCCCTCAAAGGTCTTCTTCCTCCTTCCGACTCTTTCCTCATCTTTGGCTTCGGTCACAGCGGCTGCTGTGGCCGCCCCTGTCTTTCTGTGGTGTCTCCTCCCTACCAGGCTGGGACTCAAACTCCTGTATCTAAACTTGTGGTAGCGGAGTAGAAGAGAGGTAGAGGTACGGGGAGAGAGTTGAAGACGAGGGAAAAGAGGAAGAGGTCCTTGGACCTCGTTTCACCCAGGAAAACTCCACGGACCTGTGACTCCCCTCGGCTCTGATCTCAGAGGTTCTCTCCGGAGCAGGCACATCCAGCCTTTTGGGCCTCGGTGCCCTGATCCACCAGGACGGAGTCCATGGCCTTGTCACGGTCAACCCGCTCCTTGTCGGATATGGATCTGGATAAGATGATTGAGGCGCTTTTTCCGTACACAGATCCAGATGTGGGTCTTGCCAGCCCCCACTCCCTCTGGAGGGGGGGGAGCTTGCTTCCTTTCTTTCAACCCTTTTTCTCCTTCTCCGATCCGACCTTTGGCTTCGGAGTACTTGGTTCCGAGGTTGGCTTTGGTCAGGGGGTCGGCGCCGACTGTACCTGATGTTCTTCGTCTTCCCTTGCTGCAGTCCTGACAAAAAGTGAATAACTGTATTAAACAGTGAAGTCTAGGGTGAGGAAAAGTCTCTATGGAGTCTCAGGCAGATACTTTACTGTTACAGGATGTGCCCCTCTCAGGAGGTAGGCCAGGCTGGGGCTTCTCAGGCAACTGTTCTTAAATGGCAGAAGATTTGATTACTCTGATTAGGGGTTCTATGCCCCACCCTGATAAGAGGCCTAGGGTGAACAGGGGTTTGATAGTTTTGAACAGTGTGTTAGGCTTCAGAGTCTTCTGTGGAAGACTTGCAGGAGTTCCTTTCTATTCTGATTCTGATGGTGATGATTCCACTCCTTCAGCTTCCTCCTGAGGAAAATGGGAAGGCCAAGATTACTCTGACTCCAGTGTTTTGCCTCAGCATAGGCCCTTAGCTATTCTGATTCCTCATCTGTTATCTCACTGCTCAATGTCAAGCTTCAAACTCTTCATCTCACAGCCTGGCATATTCTGTGTTGAAGCATCTCAACAAGTTTTAAATGTGATTATAAATGGAAGAGATTTTATTTTGGAGTACAGCAAAGAGATTTCAGAGCCTATATCTTACTGAATTATTGGACAAAGGTTTGTCTTCTCCTACTCCTGCTTGGGATCTCAATTTTGTGTTGAAAAAACTTACTCTACAACCTTTTTGGCCTGCAGCTACTGCTGAATTGAAATATTTGTCATGGGAGACTTTTCTGTTGGCTATTACTTCTGCAAGAAGGGTATCTGAGTTGCAGGCCCTTATGGCAGTAGAGCCCTTTTGATTTTCCATAAGGACAGGGTATCATTACTAATCCTTCCTTTATGCCTAAGGTGGTTTCTAGTGTGGCTTTAAACCAAAAAAGATTTTGCACACTTTAGATGTACACAGGCAATTGTGCGTTATTTTTTGCAGGACTAAAGATTTTTTTTAGGTCTCAGCAGTTACTTGTTTCTTTTGCTTTAAGTTCACAGGGCAAGCCTGTGTCAAAACAAACTATTTCTAGGTGGATTGGCCATTGCATTTTGTTATTCCCATCATGGCAAAGAGGTTCCAGCTGGGATTAGGCCTCATTCCACTAGGGCTACTGACAGCATTTCTAAAGGATATTCTGGAAGCAGCTACTTGGAGTTCAGTGCATACTTTCTCTAGGCATTATCACCTGCCTATATACTCTAAGACTAGAGCTGGTTTTGCACACAGCTTTTTTACAAGGCATGTTGTCAGCTCCTACTACTTTTGAATTGCCAGCCTCCCTTACCTCTGCTTTGGGATTCTACCCAATTGTCAGGACTGCAGCGAGAACATAGTACAGTTTTGTACCTACCATAAATGTAGATGTTTCTGTGTTTCAGGGTGGTTGTGTAGGTGAGTTTACATGCTTATATTTTTGTATATATATTACTGTATATTGTACATGTTTTTGGTGCAGGTTGTTTTTGGGACGGTATTTACCCAATTGTCAGGACTGCAGCAAGGGAATCCTCGAACATCTACATTTATGGTAGGTACAAAACTGTACTTTTCCGTGACGCCGACAGCTGCTTCGAGCTTTTCGGATCCGAGCAGCTCTCTGAGCCAGAACTTGGGTGTTGGATCCGAGGGCGTGAAACATTTTCCATCGGCTCCGACTTTGTTGGGCGAAGTTCCCTGCCTCAGAGCTCCATCCACCTCGGCCCCGGCTCCAATTCTCACATCGGACCCAGGGAGACTGGCCTCCTTATTAGTTTCTGAGGAGGTTCGCTTTCCTTCGGTATTCATTGTGGTAGAAAGGGTCCTCTTTATCAGATCGAGACCCCTGACCTCCCCCTCGGACTCCTCCCAGACCCCCTTGGCTTTGTCTATGGTCCCCATTGTCTTACCAGAAAGACAGCCCATGCTCAGAGCCCCAGAGGGTTTTCCCCGAGGAATAAATGGCTTGCGAGCGCCCCCCCCAGAAAGCCCCACCGGGGATGTGCCTCGCAAGCATACATGCAAGAGGCGGCACTTGGACCCCCCCCCCCTCGAGTCCCTCATCGAGGATATGGATGTAGATGATGGAGAGGGTTCCGCAAGATCATCTCCCGAGGATGTCTCCTTTGTAGACATCATGGAGATCCTGCGCCAGTGGGGAGGTTGGTCTGCCCCAAACCCTCTTCTGATGAGTCTGTCTTCCTGGAGACTTTTGGCACGGGCCCGACTACTTCCTAGGTGTCCCCTCCCGCAGATCCTTTGGTGGATTTGGTCACCTCGCAGGAATGGAAGGAAGCGGACACCATGGAACCTATCCCCAAGTGACCCGATAAAATTTTATGCCCCCCCCCCCCATTGATAGGCTATCCTGGAATAAGGGCTCCCCCATGGACGCCATGGTGGTAGCAGCAGCCACTAAGAAGGAACTTGCCCAGGAGAGTTCCTCGGTCCACCCTCCTGACTGGGAGTCATGGATGATGGACCACCTAGGGAAGCGGGTGTACGCTTCAGCTACCTTTTCAGTGAGGGTGCTGAATTACTTGGCCCATGTCACTAGACTCCAACGCGACCTAGTAAGGGAGCTGGAGGAGTCTTCCCCCCAAGTCCATGTCGCAGGAGGACAAGGCTTCGTTCTCCACGAGGATGGACACTTTTAAAGTGGTATCTAATATGTCCATCCTACTCCTCTCCCATGCTACGGAAGGAGTGGCTAGGGCGGCTGGGTCCGGCCTGTCCATGAAGCGTGATGCCTGGCTCAGGTTATGTTAGTTTTCCGGACCTTTTAAGGCGTCATTTGCCAATGCCCCTTATGACGGTTCTACACTCTTTGGTAAGACCATCAAGGAGACATTAGTCCAGAGTGAGAAGGACTGGAAGACACTGTCTGCCGTCGGGAACCGCTTCTCCAACCCTCAAGGGTCCTTTTCTCAGAACCAGAGAGGGCAAAAGATGATGTGGTTCCGGAAGTCTCGGTATTCCCGACACTCAGGGCTCTTCTTCCCCCAGAGGCAGAGGGGGACAGAATGGACGCTGGCCCAGAGGCAGAAGGGGGTTCGCGGAACTTCGGATTTCGAGAACCTTTCTCTGACAGACCCGAGCATCAACCCCCTGAGGGCTTGCCCGATTGCTCTACTCTGGAGGCAGTCAGGGGAAGATTGTCCTTGCACCCAGTGGCATGGGAGTCCATAACGGACCGCTGAGTGCTTCACATCCTATCCAGAGGATACTGTATCCCCTTCGTGGGTTCCCCCATATCTCTCAGACACCTCCCTGCTGTACCACTCATGCAAAGGGTGGCAGCAGCACAGGAAACTTCCAAGCTGCTAGTAAAACAAGTCATCGAAACTGCCCCCCCCCCAGATCAGTCCGGATCGGGCTTCTACTCCAGGTTCCGTTTGATGCCAAAGAAAACGGGGGACTTAAGGCCCATTCTGGACCTCTCTACCCTGAACCTGTCCGTTGCCAGAGAGAATTTCCAGATGATCACGCTACAGTCCATCATGCCGTACCTGCAAGAGTGTGACTGGATGTGCTCGTTAGATTTCCAGGATGCTTACTATCACATAAAAATGCACAGAAGCTCCAAGAGGTTCCTCCGCTTCCAGCTAGGAGTCGATCATTACCAATTTCGAGCCCACCCCTTTGGTCTCACCACAGCCCCCAGGATGTTTACCAAAGCGTTGGCGGTTGTAGCGGCTCACCTGAGGCTTCAGGGGATAAAGGTCTATCCGTACCTGGATGATTGGCACCTCACTGCTCCCACCAGGTGTCTACTTTCCCAAACCAGGGAATACTTCCTGACACTTGCCCAGATTCAATCTCTTCTAAATCCTGTACAGGTGATAGACTACATTGGTGCCAGGATAGAGACTCCTCAGTGCAAAATATTCCTGACCTTGGAGAGAGTTCAAAACCTGAGGATGCATGTCTCCCTGATCTACCGTTCTCATCTTCCAATGGCTGAATCGGTGTTGAGGGCCTTAAGCTCGATGGCGGCGACCGTAATTCTTCTCCCGAGTGCTGTGTTACACATGTGGATTCTTCACTGGACTCTAAGCAGTTCAATGGTCTCTGGAACTGCCATTGACTTATCCTATCCAAGGAAGTTGAATGTGTTGGTCATACCTCATATGGTGGATGAGCTCTCCGGACATTTGGTGGGACGACCCTTTGTTCCAGCCCCGGCCCAAACCACAGTGACCACGGATGCCTGCCAACACAGGTGGTGGGGGCATTGTTCAGGCAGGACAGCCCAAGGCCTGTGGTCCCCCATAGAGACCAGCTTGCATATCAGTGTCCTAGAGATGAGGGCGGTCCTTTTAGCGTTGCAGGCCTTTCATGCCTTTCTTCCTCTGGGGACGGTTGCCATTCTGTCGGACAACATGTCAGTAGTCTGGTATATCAGCAAACAGGGAGGAACCAGATCTTATCCCTTTGTTGCGAGGCCATGAGAGAGTGGGAATGTGCGATCTCCACCGGTCGCTTTCTCATCTTAACACACATTCCGAGAAGGTCCAACATTCTAGCGGACAGGCTAAGTCAGACCATTCTGATGCTTTACGAGTGGTCTCTGAATCTGTCAGTAGCAGAACAAATCTTCAGCGAGTGGGGTCAACCTTGCTGTGATCTTTTTCGCATCTCCTTCCAGTGCGAAGTGCAGCAAGTTTTTCCACTCTGACCCCCTGCCATGGGAGTCCCCCAGAGATGCTCTAGTTCATGCTTGGCCTCCCGGTCTTCTGTATGCTTACCCACCAGTACCTCTCATTCCGAAGTTTCTGTAGAAAGCTTGTGAACTGGGGAGCAAAATGATCCTCATTGCCCCATTCTGACCTCGCCAGGAATGGTTTCCCTTCCTTTGGCCTCAACTTTTGGCTGCCATTTCTTATTTTCATGTGGATGAGAATTCTGCCTCCTTAGCATGTTCCAGACAATGTAAAGCCTTTATCAAAGGCACCTTTTTGTTACACCCCCCCCCCCCCCGGTCAAAGATCCTGTTTCTCCGTGCGACCTTACTGTGGTTCTTCAAGCTTTGGTCACTCCACCTTTCGAGCCTGCCGCAACTGCAGATCTAAAATTTTTTTTGTGGAAAACAGCTTTTCTGGTGGCTATTACCTCTGCTAGAAGGGTTTCAGAATTACAGGCCTTGTCCATGAAACTTCCGTACATGATTTTTCATAAAGACAGAGTTTCCCTTTGAACCAATCCATCCTTTCTTCCTAAGGTGGCATCACCTGTCAATGTCAGACTATTAATTTGCCTGTGTTTTTTCTCAATTTTGCGAACAAGATGGAATACAAACTCCACATGTTGGATGTTCATAGACAGTTACGATTCTATTTACACAGGACAAAAAATTTCCGTAAATCTGATCAGTTGTTAGGTTTCCCCCAAAAGGATTTATAGAAGGAAACAGTCTCAAAGGTTACTATAGCTAGATGGATTTCTTCATGCATCCTGCAGGTCTATAAGACAGAGGCATGCGTCCTCCAGGTCAGGTAAAAGCTCATTCCACTAGGTCCATGGCTATGTCTGCGGCTTTTTGGTCTAGTGTGTCTTTGGATGACATTTGTTTTGCATCTACTTGGTCCTCATCTCATACTTTTATTTCTCATTACAAATTGGATTTGACTTCCAGAAGGAGAGCATCCTTTGGTTCCTCTGTGCTTCAGAATATCCTTCCATGAGGGCCTCCCAGGAGTTTAGTAGCTGGGGACTCTGTCCTACAGGTTGAAGACCAAATGAAGTAAACTACTTCAGATAAAGAAGTTATGTACTCGCCTTAATGTTCCTTCTGAGTAGTTGTACTTCATTTGTCTTCAACCGTCCCTCCCTCCTTCCCCCGTACCTTGGCGCATGATCAGCCTACTGGCTGCAGTATAGGTCACAAGTATATTTGTCAGGTCAGGTTCTCCGTATAAGTTCAGCAAACTCGATCTAGGGATGGAAGGCAGTAGAGGTATATTATGGGTAAGGGGAGGAGTCTGGAGCTGATGCTAGCAAAGTTTCCGGCTCAGATCCGTATCCCACAGGCTGAAGACAAATGAAGTACAACTACTCAGATGGAACGTTATGGTGAGTACTTAACTTCTTTTTGTAGTCTGTTGCAGTTTGATAGTTCTGCTACATCTCATTGAAACTAAAATGGTCAGTTTAAGTTGGATGAAACTAACCAGTTTAAACTACAACTGGTAAGGAAAACAGAGGGGCAAATGGCGGTGCTTCCCCATACACCCTTCCAAGTAGATTATGGTCACACAACTGTGGAGAAAAAATGAAAAGCCCAGACAACTTTGAATCTCTGCCAGTGCAGTAATAGAATTTGTATTGGCAGTGATTTTCTTTGCAGAACAGCAGTTGATGAGTTAAATATTGGGAAAGTATAATTAACTTGAAATCTCATTTAATTTACATTTGACAAACAGTAGGAAAGTCCTGATGGAATGCTAATTACTGAACTGCATCATAACATGAAGTATCGGGAACTGATGGTTAAAGAGCAAGAAAAATATCCAGGAGTGTATAATATACTTGGATTCAACCATCGTGATAAATATTTGAAAGCCATAACATCAGCAGGTATTGCTGGGGCATATCCTCAGAAGGTAGACTTTAGAAGCCAAGCTTCTGCTTCTGTACTGCAGTGCTTTGTTGTGCCACATCTACTAACACTTTGTGTAGTTACAAAAAGAGAGCCATCAGGAAAATCACTGAAAAGAGGTAGGTGTGTGTGTGTGTGTGTGTGTGTGTGTGTGTGTGTGTGTGTGTGTGTGTGTGTGTGTGTGTGTGTGTGTGTGTGTGTGTGTGTGTGTGTGTGTGTGTGTGTGTGAGACAGGAGGGAAAAGGGTTTGACCAGAGACTGGGTAAGTTGGAGCTCTGATGGGAAGCATATGAGTGCACACATTGTCAGGGAGCTGGGAAGTGGTCATCCTAAAGGACATGAAGGAAGGAAGGAAGGAAAGGCAGCAGATTATAGGGACCAGCTACTTTCCATACCATAAAATGTTCAATATTCTTTCATGGAGAGGGTTGTAGACTCTTGGATAAAAAAGGGATAAGGGAAAGAGAGAATATCCTTAGATACATTCAGGACTGGTTGGTGAGCGGGGAGGTAAGGATGGAGCAAATCTGAAATACTGAACTGTTTAAATGGCAGGATAGAGCAAATCTGAAATGCTGAACTGTTTAAATGGCAGTCTTGCTAGACCAATGTTCACTATCTGCTGTTTCAAGTGCAATTTTCCTAGCTTACTGTGCTGCAGCAGTACAAAGGTACATGTAGGGTAAAGAATGTCTGCGGTGGTGGAAACTGTACAGTGAGCATATGTATGTTTTAAAAGGAAAATGTTTATTTACTTAATGCTTTTCACATTTTGAATTGAAGTCTTTAAAATATTTGAGATATGCAAATCTGGTCTATCCACACTGTCAGTGACAACATCTTGTGAATCCAAATGATTAAGCAGGAGTTCTGTCAAAACTTACATTTTAGACAGGCAGTTGACTTTCTTACGGGTTAAAACAGAAGTTGTATCTTTGACATGCAGCTGTTCTGGCTGTTGGGGGAGGGTCTGTGTGCACATTCATCCTATTCATACATCATTAAATTGGTACAATTACTGAGATTTTGTGCCTGCCCATCTAGTCAGTTAAGTCTGGGAGTAGATCCTCTGTCTTAATGAGCAGATTTCCAAGGAGAGTTAAGGGTCTGTAAATGAACAACATTAGCCCAAACATCATATGGTCCTTAAAGGATCTATTGCAAAAGAAAAATTGTTTGATTTTTTTTTTTTTTTTTTTTTTTTTAATGAACTGCAGTTTTGCTCGTTATATAGTCCTCAAATGATGGTTGTAGCATTCTTACAGGCATTCTAACAGTGAGAGCACAGGAAGTTGTTTGGACAGCAGTCTGTTTATGTAATTGCTGTGATTTTTTTTTTTTAATTTTAGCAGCTTTAAAATAAATCTATCAACATGCAGACAGCTGTACCTAGACTGAAAAGAGATTATGGGGTGAGTTATATTCCTGTATGTTGAGAAAGAAAAGCTTGTGCTTGCTTTTAGCTATTGCAGTTTAGTTTCTGTAGAAAATTGTGCCCTGGTTTGTAAACTTGAAGTACAGTCTTCCCTGTGAGAGACGATTGTTGTGCACACTTGCATCTGAAGCTTGAAAACCAGAAGTGATGTCTGTTCGCTACATTTGTTTGAGCTCAGGTACTGAGACTGCAGTGCATCATGTTGGTGTGCTTACATGGCTGAGGTTTTGTCTTTGGACTTGTGTGCTTTTACTGGTTTTAGGAAAGGTGGATTTGTAATATCTCATGGAACTTGCTCAGAAGAGTAAGGGGCAGATTTTTTTATTTAATTTTTAAGGGTAGAAATTATTGTAGAAAAATGAGTGTAACAAATGAGATCTTAGTAGTCACGTGTGTGTGTATGTGTGTGTGCACACCTCGTACCTCACAGTAGTGAAATAGTCTCATTCTGTGGTAGGATTCTGTGAGCAAACTGTCAGTAATAATTGGTGGTCTCTCAGTCAAGCATGCTTATGAGAGCTACTCCTTTGCTTTAAAGCTATGATCTTCTGTTGATGAGGCCTCTGCTGACATTTTTCTGTTCATTCATTTTATTCTGTGATGTGCTTTTTGAGACTTTATGTACAGTTGTGTTATGACCTTCTATAGATATTAAACTACTTGCTATTCTATTTATCTAATAATAAAAAGAAGACTGTAGTCTCCAACAGATTGCTGCTTTGTACACACACACACACACACACACACACACACACACACACACACACACACACACACACACACACACACACACAATAAATATACACACACCTATTACATGACCGTTTCATTTTCTCTGCAGAACTTTGTACATCAACAATTCGCAAAACTTTATTTCGGTACTGTTTTAGCCACAATTTATAGTTCATTTTAATGTTCAGTAAGACTGCTTATGAAAAGTAGTCCTACGTGTAATTTGTGTGTTTTTTCCCTTGTAATTTGTCTGAAAATGGAATTTCCTTAGGATAATGCTGTATTGGGGATTCCTCCCTTCCAGATTTACTAGACTGTACAATCAACCCTACTATACTAAATGTACTTGTTTTGCATTTATCAGACTTTGGTATCTTGTTTGAATACTGATCATAATGGATTTCATTCAGCTTCAGTTGGTACTTTTAGTCTAAGTGTATTCTGTTTATTCATATGTTTGTTGAATGAGTGGATGCCATGATGTATATGGCCCCTTTCAGCCACTACCAAGGAGATGTGCTGCAACTGTTTGCTTGATCTGTTATTGCTGGTATACTGAGGCTTTACTGAATGCTATATAGTCCCTTTCTAATGCCTAAGTTAATTACCCTTGACTTAATCCAACCAGGCCGTAGCAATTTTGTGCAGCATTCGCCTTTTAATGTTCCTCAAGTTGCCCAGGATTGGTTTTGTCAATTTGCCCAGGACTGAGCTGATGTAAAGTATCTTGATGTATATACTGTGTGTGGGTTTATATATGTACACCTCTCCAGCTGGTTTGCATTTATCTTTTACTTCCTGGATTCTCTAGGGTTGAACACTTTAACAAGAACAGTTTTGATCTCAGAGTGATTGTGAGCACCTGTTAATAAATGCATGATAAACCCTGTAACTGATGTAATGCATTCTTCCAAAGGGTTAGCTAAACTACATTCTGTTGCTTTTATTTGTAAGTTTTTATAAAAGTAGTTTTGCCTATTTGTTATTTAATTTGGCCCTTATAAGATCATTAGTTTAAGCAAAACCTCTGCTAAAGGATGGCTGAACTCCAGAAGTAGCATTGAGCACCTTAACTGGTAGGCTCTTTGTCTTCTGTGCATAAGTTTACCTTATTCCAATCTCTGGATGCAGTTGGTGAGGAGAACAGGTTGGAAAAATCCCACTTAGTATCACTCAAGTTATATGTGATGAACAGGGGTATGACCTCTCAATTCACACTGCTGCAAGCCAGACAATATATAAAGGATAATTAACCTTAAAGGGGTTTAGTAAATGCACAGAGCTTCCTCAAGTAACCAACAACACTTACCACACTCATGTAGGCTTTAAACTCTTCTGCTACTGATCAGTGTTGCAATCCCTGCCTCCCTGAAGCTTCCATCCATTTTAGATAGAGTCCAGTGCAGTAACTGAAACTTGTCCAGAATTATTTTGCAAGCAAAAGCAACACAAATGCACAAAACTTTCTGGAAATGGCGTAAATGATAATTCAGCAACACTAATGCATTCTCTGTAATTTACAGAAACAATGCCACCAGCTTTTCTAGCAAAAACAAGAGCACAAATTGTCTACCTAAACAAAATCCAACCTTTAAATATTTATATGTTAGCATTTATCTCTGAACAGTCACTTATCAACAGATGGACAGCAGACAGTAGTCAGTACACCAGTGCTTTTCATGTGAAAAAAAAGATCCCTAACTCTGATGCCCACTCAATGTGTGTATTGTCCAGGGGCTGGGTATCTTGAGGTTGGATTTGAGATTTGTTCATTCTTCAACCCCAGAGCTTTGGTTTAACATAGAAACAAGCTGGTACTTAAAAGCTTACTTCCATCATCTTCCTCTTCAGTATCTTGAGCTTCCCCCTCTGCAAAGAAGCTGGGAATAAAATCTCAGGGGCAGAAAAGGGAAGAGCCCAAAGAAAAACTCAGAGAGCTGAGGAAGTGTTCTCCTGACCACCCTCCTTACTGTACTTCAGCTTTGACTCCAAAATTCTGAAGGTCTCGGATCCGTCCACTTCTTCAAATCCGACAATCTTATACAAAGTCTCCTCCCTGTAGACAACCAGTATTTTCTCTGGAGTCAGTTTTGTTAGGGCTGCACACACCATTCCTGCAGGAAACGCTGTATAGAGCCTCTAGACCTCTCTCCACCTCCTCATCCTTAGGGTCTACCAGAAGAATGTTCAAAGCAGATGTGGACAGGAAGATGAGAACATTTCTCGGGACTTATTAGTTGGGAGTAGTCCTCTCTCTGTTTCCCATTGGACCCATGAGCTTTGGACCATCCCAGTCACCTCTAGATGTCCTTCTATTTTGATGTCCTGTTATGTTGCAGTATTCAAAATGCTTGGGTTATCCTCTGCTAGCTACATGAACGTCTGGCCAGTATACAGAAGCTTCTAGTCACTGCTAGGTATGTGGGACATCTGACATTGGTCGAAGGTGTGTTGGCCACAAAAGTGATGTCTCCATGTAGCTTTCCTCAGAACTTCTCTGCTGCCAGTCGTACATCAGCTCTTCTTGCCATCCCTGCTGTCGGATCTTCGAATTTTAAAGATAAGTACCCTATTGAGGCCGTTTTTTTCTCATTCTTTTCGGTCACTGCTTGCCTATTTAGGTTCATGTCATGCAGGAAAGGAAAATGCAGGTATGGAAATCAGATCCCCGATAAAGACTTCCACAAGCTCTGCTTTTCTGCTTAGGGCTTACACGACCATCACAGTTGCATGATCTGTCAGGTCTTCATACCTAACACACACCGCAGTCATCTGCATGCCCTTAGTATTTGCTTAGAAAACTAGCATCTTAAATGCCTGGCGCTGGCAGTGAAAGGGCCGTCTGGTCAGACTGTAGAGCCACCCAAAAAGATGGCCAAAGTTTCCAGGCCTGAGCCTGCCTCCACATGACGTCCCTCCTGTGGCCGAAGTTCACCTGGAAGAATGTTTGGAATCTACCAATATAGGTACAACAGGTACCGTTCAGGAGGCCACTGAACCTAAGGTGCAAAGCATGTCTGTGGAGGTCTCTCAGATGTTGGCCGACAACGACGGCGGGGAACCTCGGCTTATGCCCATCCAGACATGGCTGTTCCACTGCTTCAGAGCAAACAGAATCTAGGCTTTCCCTGATAAAGAAGCAAAAGACTAAACATGCCCCCCCCCCACACACACACACACACACAAAGCCAACGTGACTGGCAAGCCTTTTCCCAGAACCTATTTAATGTTTTTTGGCCCTCAGGCCTACTATGCCTGCTTTTCCACAGGCTGCCCCCCCTCCCCCCACACACACACACTTATTAGTCTCAGGTCGAGGACACACTCCAACCTGAAGCTGAGGATTCCTCAGACTCCTCTTCGGAGGATTCTCTTTCTTGTCTCTCAGATGCCATCCCCTCTTGGGTATGCTTCCCCAAAGGAGGACTCTGCTGAGACAGACTCTTCAGGAGAGGACCTCACCTTTGATGAGACCATCTCAAAAATGAGAGAATATTTTAAGTGGGATTCCCCTGAAATGTCAGAGGTCCAAAAAAGATACTATGAGCTCTTGCAGATGGACACTTTTCATATTCTGCCATTTCTCCAGTCTTACCAGCCTTCTTGGATGCTTTCAGTGCAGCCTTTGTGAATCCTGATTCTTAACCCGCCTGCCACTTGAAGGCCTGAATGGGCAAAATTCCTGATTAAATGCCCTGTGGCAGGCGTTGGCACTGTTTTAGTTTCTGCAGATAAACTATCCAGACTGCTTCCTTCCACCTCTGCCCTGTCCACAGACAAGGATAGTAAGGTAATGGAACGCATTGGCAAAAAAGTTTACACTTCTGCTACCTTGGCCTTTAGGACAGAAAAGTACCAAATGCATATGTCTAAGTATGCCCTGTCCCTTTTGACTCGGGTCACCAAGGGTTTGGTAGATCTCCCTGACTTACCTCCCAAGGCTCAAATATCTAGCCTTGTGTCTTGTCAAGTCACAAGACATTCAGTTAGATGCGGCTATGATGCTGCAGAAGCCTCTGCCAGATCTACAGCCTCTGCCTCAGTCTTTAGAAGATACTCATGGTTAAGACTACAGCCCTTACCTGTTGATATTAGGGTCAAACTCCTGGATGCTCCCCTGGATAACTATGCCCTTTTTGGGACTAAAGTGGCTGAGCTATTCAAGACCCTTCAACAAAAGAGGAAAGAACTCCAGGACCTCAAACACTTGTTCATCTCCCCTATCCCTAAATTTCATAGGAACTACCCCATCAAGACCCAGTTTATTAGAAAACACTCTGCTCCAACTCCCCATTCTAGGTGCAGAAAGAGCACCAGGAAGCAGCAGACCTCTTCCATGCCTACTCAGACTCCTGCTCAGAAACCTCCGTTTCAGGAAAGGGCAGGTAGCCTGTGACTACCTGCCTTTGCTGTCCACCCCCCAAGACTCCATTCCCCTGTCCCTAAGGCTCTCACTGTCTTCCAGTTTGGCAAAGCATTACCTCAGACAGCTGGGTCTTGTCCATTATAGAAAAGGGTTATTTCATGACTTGGATCATCCCTTCCTCTTTAAAAGGCATCCCACAACCACCCAAAGGCCAGCTCCCCCTTTTCCAGCCAGTCATAGACAACCTCCTTTCTCAACCAACCATACAACCTGTCCCCCTGGCAAAAAAGGGAAAGGACTTTTACTCAAGACTGTTCTTAATTCCAAGGAAGAATGGACCATGGAGACCTATCCTGGATCTCTCCCACCTTAACCTTTTCTTACAAGCACCCACCTTTCGTATGCTTGCTCTCCAGACCCTTTTTCCCTTAATAATGCCTCAATGATTGCTAGCCACCTTGGACATAAAGGATTCCTATCTATACATCCCTATAAAGCCCAACTACAGGAAATATATACGTTTTTCTGTGGGTTCCTCACATTTTCAGTTCTGTGCCTTGCCCTTTGGACTCTCTACACCTCCAAGAGTATTCAACAAGTGTCTGGCTCCAGTGATTGCTTATTGCAGGGTTCAAGGGATTCAAATTTTTCCATATCTGGACCAACCTCCTGATACAGGCGGAATGATCCAGATTCCTACACCACCAGCTACACAAAGTTATCCGAGTCTTACCCCAAGCCCAACCTAAATCCCTCCCAGGACCAAGTTTTCCTGGGGTGCAGAATAAGGACAGATGTCATGAGAGCATTCCTTCCACCACAAAAGGTGGAAAACCTAAAGCAATACCTGTTCTCTGTCCTTAACACCACTGCTTTGACAGCCAGACATTGTCAGATTACGGAGTCATATGGCTTTCACTATTACAGTGCTGCCATTGGCAAGACTCCACATGAGAAAATTGCAGTGGTACCCGAGGTCCACTTAGACCCCACACTCACACCCCTTGGACATCAACATTCCATTCCCTTCCTTCCATGCCTAAGGAAGGAGATCCTTTGGTCGTTGGACCAAGTCACACTCAACCCAGGACTTCCCTTACAACCCCATCCCCCTTTTCAGGGGATGCACACAGATGCCTCAGATCTGGACTGGGGGAGCTGTTTTGGGAAGCATGAGGGTGCAGGGTACCTGGTCAGACACCTTCAGGCAGGACCACATCAACATCAGGGAAATGAGAGCAGTCCTATTTGCCTTGAGAGCCTTCCTACATATCCTAAAACAAGGATCCGTGAAATTGTTCACAGACAACACTACTGTTCTATGGTAAGTAGAAAAATGGGAGAACAAAATCCTACTTGTTATATAGACCTGCACTCCAAGCCTGGGATCTGGCAGCCCAACAATGAGTCACCCTACAGGTAGTTTATACCCCTTCAGCACAGAACACTCAGGCAGACACTTTGAGCAGGTCCATGTCACAGTCCCATGAATAGATGCTTCACAGGAATGTTTTCCTGGACATTGTCCGCAAGTGGGGTACATCAAAACAGATCTGTTTGCCTCCCCCTTTGAACAGACCACTGTCGCTATTTTGCACCAGACTACCCAGTCCCCTAGCGATGGCAACGGGCACCTTTTCAATCTCATGGAAGGGGTTGTTTCTCTATGCACACCCCCCCTTCCCACACCTTCAGAAAGTCCTACTGAAAATCCAGTGGGACAAACCAAAAATCTTGTTGGTGACTCCCTTTTGGCCAAGACCGCATCAGTTAACCCTCCTTCTGCATTTAGCCAGGGGCAGTCATCACAAGTTACCTCACAGAGTGGACTTGCTCACACAGGACAAGGAATCCCTAATCCATCCCCACCTGTAATCTCCGAACCTAACTCTGTGGGTGATAGAATTGTGATCAGTTACAGACACCCTTACACAGAAGACATGCTAACAGTCCTGCAGGTGGCCAGGAAACGTAATACTATGAGATCTTATTTGTATAAATGGAAAAAATTCTCGATATGGTGTCTGAAAAGGGGAGTACTGCATCTCAGGCCTACTAGGAGGCTGGTTCCACCTCCATAGAACCTGAACTACATTTTGGAGAAGCTCCCAGCATCTAAAGCATCTCTGAAACACTGTACCTGAAAAACTGTACTCCTGGTGGTCTTGACATCAGCCAGAAGAGTGTCTGAGCTCCAGGCCCTCACGGCAACACCTTCCTTTCTCCTCTTCTACAAAGATAGAGTAACCCTGAGGACCAAGTCCTCCTTCATGCCTAAGGTGGTCAGTGAGCTGTCCTTAAACCAAGTTATTCACCTGCCCACCTTTTTCCCACATCCCCAGAATGAAAGTGAGAGAGTATTGCATTCCCTTGATGTGCACAGACAGCTTAGATTTTATCTTGGGAAGACTAAGTCCATTAGGAAATTAGAGCAATTATTTGTCTGCTTTTACCCCAGAGCTCTGGGAAAAGCGGTGACAAAACAGACCATTTCTGCCTGAATTGCCAGGGCTATATCCTTTTTCTACACCTACCGTGGGAAACATCTAAATTCTGAAATGAAGGCCCACTCCACTAGAGCCACGGCTTCATCTGGAGCCTTCTTTAAAGGATTGGGCAGTGCTTCATGGACATGTGTCCATACTTTTGCTAAACACTACAGACGAGATCACATCTCCAGATTTAGAGTGGGATTTGCTGGGGCAATCCTATATGGTTTTGCGGAAAACAGTTCCATGTCACACCTGTATTCTTCCCTTTGAGCTTTGGCACCCATTAAAGGATTTTGAATAGTGCAACATGAGAACAGAAGGACATAGAATAGTTGTGTAAAATCTTACCATAACCATAGATGTCCTTCTCTTCCTTGTTGCAGTATTCATTCCCTCCCTCCTAACCGCCCTTTTTCAATTAAAACTATCCCTTCTTGAATGACATAGGATTTATACAGCTATCCTGTGACTGGACTCTGACTGGGGTGTTCAGTTCTGAAGAAAGGTATGTGCAGATGTCACTTTTATGGCCCACACACCCTCGGCCAATGTCAGACGTCCCACGTACATAGCAGTGACTAGAAGCTTCTGTATACTGGCCAAACACTCTGGTAGCTAGCAGAGGATAACCCAGGGGGTTTGAATACTGCAACATGGAAGAGAAGGACATCTATGATTATGGTAGATTTTACACAACTATTCTTTTCTCCTACTCTGATCCATCCCTTTGGATTGGAGGTATCGGATCTGAGACTCGCGGGTTCGTTTATGTTGGATCAAAAGAAGTGACATTTGTGAACTCAAACATCTTCTCTGGTCCAGCTGGTGTTGACCTTGTTGGAGCAGATGGGAACTTAGAGCAGTAGCTTTGGCTCTAGATCTGAGGGTAGGAACTTGACTCTGAGCCGTCCTTTCCCATTGGGACTTCAGTGTTGGCTTCGACTTTTGTGTCAAAGCAGGATCACGGGGACTCCATCAGCTTCCTTAGTCAGGTGGCTTTGGCTCCAACTGTGGTAATTTTGTGCTGTCCATTGGGTTCTGCCTTCAAGCCGGTGGAGAGACACCTCCAATTGCCTGGAGATAAGACGTCCTTGCCCCGCCTCGGGTCCCCTCCCCACAACTGTATACCCAAGATCCTGAGTATACTGTTTGTTCCACTGGGGCAGCCTATCCGTCCAAGTCCTGAGACAGTTCTTACGCAACACTCCACACATACCTCTTTGTCTTCCCTGGACAGGTCTGGGTGGTCCCCCGGCAGACAAAATGGTGGATCTTATTTCATGTCAGGCTTGCAAGGATCTGGATACAACAGAACCCATCCCTAGAAAGCTGCACAAGTACCCTGGTTTCACCCATTGACCATGCTCACTGAAGCAGGGGTCCCCCACGTGACACCGTGTTGATTGCGGCAGCCACCGAAAAGGAACTTAACAAGGAAAGTCCTTCTGTTCACCCCCCTAACAGGCATTCTAGGGGTTTGGACAGATTTGGGAAGCTAAGCTTTGTTTCAGCGACTTTTTCCCAGTGGTCGTTGAATTATATGGCACACTTTACAAGCTAACAGAGGGATTTGACTAAGGAACTTTCCAAATCCCTCTCAGGGTCCACTTCGTAGGAGGATAAAAAGAACCACTCTTCGCAAGTGGCCACCTTTCCATCTCTGTCAAACTCCTCCATGTGGCCGATCTTGCACTCTACGGTGGGTGTTTTGAGAGTAGCAGGTTCAGGCTTTACCATTAAGAGGCATGCCTGGATGTGCTTTGTGACTGTGTAGAGCCTTCAAGATGTCCATCAGTATCTCCTTTGATGGATCTACCTTACTTGGACCCAAGGTTAGAGACCCTCTGCAGAAGTATGCAGGTTGGGAAAACTCTGCTACAGGGATATGTTTTTCTACCCCTCAGAGGACCTTTCCATGAAACCAGAAAGATTGGGGGGGGGGGTAGAAAAATGTGGTTCTGAAAATCAAATGGGGTTTCCCAGGAATCCTATGGAGATGATCCCCCTATAGCAAAGGGGGAACTCTAATGGCAGATGTCACCCACGCAGCAGAAGAGCCCATATAACCAAGGCTTCAGAGGTCCTTTTTACGAGAAACATTTTCAGTGCTCCTGAACAGTTGCCCAGTTGCATTCTGGATGCAGTTGGGAGGGCTCTTATCTACTTACCTGGAATCTTGGACATCCATCACCAAAAATACCTGGGTGCAGAAAATAACTAAGAGAGGCTCTTGTATTCCTTTTTCCCCCTCCCTCCCCTCCCCCCACACATTTAAGAAAAATTCCTGATGGTAACACCCAGTCAGAGAAAGGAAGCAGTCTTAGAAATTGAAAGGCTGCTAACAAAAGTCCAACCAGACCAGAGAGGGTTCAGAACTTATTTAAAATTCTTTTTGGTGCCCCAGAAAAATCATAGACCTAAACCACTTGAAATAATTTGTCAAGCAGTCGAAGTTGTGAATGTTCATGGTTCAGTCTATTTTCCCTCATTTGTGGAAGGATGATGGGATGTGCTGAGTAGATCTCCATGATGCTTACTGTAACATTAAAATAGATGCTCCAGGAGATGCCTTTGATTCCGTCTGGGGGCCAGTCACATTCAGTTCATAGTCCTGCCCTTTGGTCTCCCCACAGCCCCCTGGGTGTTCACCAAATATATGGCAGTTGCTGTAGCTCACCTGAGATTGCTGGGATTCTGAGTAGTCCTTATCTTGACAATTGGCTCCTCACTGCTCCCACCAGGCATCTTACTAATACATGCCAGGGACTACCTGTTCCATCTATGCCTAGCCTTGGCATCGCAGTCAACTACAACAAATCCCATCTCTCCCCGCTCAAGTCCTGGAGTTCATAAGTGCTCATGTGGATATGGTTCCTCAAGTGGCAAGACTGCCTCAATCCAGACTTGTTGTCAGGCAATGTGTCTATTGTGTCTCCAGTCACCAATGACCAGGTCAATTCTTTAGCTACTCAGCTCGATGGTGACTGCCGCAACTCTTCTTTTGGCAGGATTTTATATGAGGGTGCTACATGGACATTAGCAGTACGGTGGTCTTCGAATTGACATCCCATGAGCTTTCCCCCTTCAAATCACAAAGGTCAGCAAGTAAAATGTCTCCTGATTTATTCACGCACCAGATATCTCTCAGGGGTTGTCCCTTTGTGCAAGGCTTTGCAGCTTGAGGATGCATTACTTGGGACAGAAAGTCCAGGACATGTGGCTCCCTTTGGATGTCACCCTCAGTTCTCCTAGTGTTCCAGACCTTTCTGGACATTCTCCCTCTTGGGATGATTGCCATACAGACGTCAGTGGTCTAGTACATCATTAAACCGAGTGGGAACCTATGCTTTCCCCTTGTGTCAGCAGGTAATGAGGGTGTGGCAGTGGGTGATGTGTTCTGACTGCTTTCTTTTGACAACTCACATTCTGGGGAAGTCAAACATTATAGCGCACAGACTGCAGTGGTTCTGTTTTGTTGCCTCACGAGTAGTCTCTCAATCCTTCATCCTTTGCCTCTGCCCACAATTAGATTTGCAGCAGGTATTTTGCCTTAATCCCCCTAGAGGGGTAGTCACCAAGAGACACTATGATTCACAGATGTTCATCGTGCATACAGCTGCAGTCATAACAGATGGGTTCTCCTGCCATCAGGCGGGTCCTCGGTCGGCCGAATTCCAAAGTCTAGGTCCGGCGTCGGTTGTCGTCGCTTCTTCCCTGACGTCAGTGCGACAGGGGTATAAAGGAACCAGCTGACGCCATTTTCTTCAGTCTTTCTTGCCGCGCTGTGCCCGAAGCAGAAGCAGTTCGCAAGTGCCGGTCGGCCAGCTCCTGAGATTACGAAAATTTGGAAACCGAAGTCTTCTTAAAAGCTAAGTACCCCGTTGGGGAAACTTTTCTTGCCTCAGACCGATGTCAGACAAAGTTAATAATTGTATTTCTTGTGGGAAGCAAATACCACATAAGGATTTCCATTCCCTCTGTATACCTTGTTTAGGCCCAGACCACGACGTCTCGGTCTGTCGCTTTTGTGCTACATTCAACAAACGCACTATTAAGCGTCGGGCGGAGTTCGCCCAGCATTATTTTGGAAAAGCATTTAACTATACTATGTCATTGGATACTCCGACTCCGGTTTTGTCTAAAAAAACGCAAAGATGAGGTCCGCGGCCTCTACCGACACCACGCCAAAGCCGACTACACGTGGTCCAGTTCTCAGCGAGGCGCCTACGCAGCCCCTGATTACCGACAACACTTGTTTGACGGTGTCTCCTGTGCCCGAGGTCGCAGTCTCCTCAGCCCACACCCCGACTACAGATACCGAAGCCACTCTCGACGTTGAAACTCAGAATGTGGACAGGTCCACCTCCACTCAAGGTGTCTTCAGACCTTCCTCTTCTTTCTCCAAGGCTTTCACAAAATCTAAAGCAACCATGCACTCTGAGACCAGCTACACAGGGCCCATCTCCAGGCCCCATGCCTAAGAAACAGATGCTTAAATTGGCTGAGGATTTAATTACTCTAATCAGAGGTTCTCAGCCCCCACCGGACAAAAGGCCCAGAGTGGAGGAAGATTCCCCCTCCTCTGATCAGGGCTCCATTATTTCAGAGCACTCTGATGATCAGGAACATTCTTACTCCCCTTTTGAAGACTCTGATGTGGAGGAGTCCATCCCTTCTGTATCCCCCCTGAGGATTACTCATTTGGGGAAACTTTGCATACCTTAAGGGAACACTTCCACTGGGAAGGCCAGGATTATTCAGATTCCAAGAAAAGGCTCAGGGAATTTCTTCTGTTACCTCAACACAGGCCTCTGGCTATACCTCCTGTCTTGGACATCCTAGATGATGTTTACTCAGAGGCCTGCCTTAACCCGGACTCTCTACCTCCAGCTCCAGTTAAGCCTGACAGGTACTACAGGGTTCCTGACTCACACCAATTTCTATACAAAAGCCATGCTGCTGACCCAGAAACCATCTCACAGGGCCCCAAGGGAGTTAAGGCCTCCATTGCCAAAAATCCATTGCCTTCCGAGAAAGATTCCAGATCCTTGAAGGTGGGGATAAAGGTATATACCTCGGCTACCTTATCCATGAGGGCCTTAAACTGTCAGTTTCATATGCTAAAATACCAACAGTTTTTATCACAATTGAAAAGTAAAATGTCACAACCTGAACAACCAGACTTGAAGGAGTTGCAGGATTTGATGCATAGTGCAGAACAAGTGGGTAAGCATACCTTGCAATGTGGTTTTGATGCTCTAGAGGCCTCATGTAGAGCTGCTGTTACAGGATCAGTCATACGTAGGCATGCCTGGCTCAAGGAACAAGCCTTGCCTGATCATGTCAAAGCTAAATTACTAGACGCCCCTCTTCAAAAGGATGTACTATTTAGTGCTAATGCTGAGGAGGTATTAAGGAAAATGGAGGAAAAGGCTAAATCAATGCAAACTGTGAAAGAATTTCTACAGGTTCAACCCCCACGTTTTAGTAGAAATTGGCCTTCCAAAAATTGGTCCTTTCCTGCCACAGACAGACCTCAAAGAGGCAGATACAGGCGCCCGAGGGGCAGAGGACAATCCCAAGGATCGTATAGAGGCAGACAATGGCAAGCTTCTGCTCAAAGAGGTGGTGAGGACAACTCGCAATCTTTCAGAAAGCAAACCCAATGACTTCCCCTTTGCATGCCAACCAGGTCTCAAATGGCAGCCCCCTTAGGAGGAAAGCTGGCATTATTTTCAAAAAATTGGCATGTTGTCACAAAGGACAAATGGATCCTGGACATTATAAACAGAGGCTACAAATTCCATTTTCACACCCTTCCAGAAATGAGAGGCATGCCAAACCTGCCACACAAAGGGCAGAGGCACAAAGGCAAATTACAGATCTCATAAACATGAAAGCTATTCAAGAGATACCTACGCACGAACACGGTCAAGGTTTTTATTCCAGGCTATTTCTGGTGCCAAGGAAGGGAAAAGATTGGAGACCTATTTTGGATCTATCCATCCTAAACACATTTCTACTCGTACCAAAATTCAAGATGCTCACTCTACAGCAACTTCTTCCCATGCTGGGCAAGGAGTCTTGGCTGGTAACATTGGACCTCAAGGAGGCATACCTGCATGTCCCAATCAGACAAAATTGCAGAAGGTACCTCAGATTTCTTGCAGGTTCAACCCATTATCAATTCTGTGCATTGCCCTTTGGCTTATCTACTGCGCCCAGAGCATTCACGAAATGCCTGGCATCAGTAATTGCCTACTGCAGACTTCAAGGGATACAAATATACCCCTATTTGGACGACTGCCTGATCCAAGCAGACAGCAAGCACATTCTTCTGAAACATCTGGCTTATGTAATAATGTTATTGAACTCTCTGGGATACACAGTCAACAAAAAGAAATCAAGGCTAATACCCTCTCAGAAGATAATTTTCCTGGGTGCCAATTTGGACACAAACACCCAGATGGCCTACCTCACGCCAGAGAAGCAGGGGCAACTAATTCAATACTTCAGAACACTAGCAAATTGCACCAGGCTGACTGCAAGGAAAATCCTGCAGGCTCTGGGATTCATGGCATCTTGCATCTTACTAATCCCATGTGCAAAGCTGCATATGAGGAAACTACAATGGTACCTGAAAAACCTATGGTCTCAACACAGCCACAGTTTGGAAACAATAATACCACTAATTCCATGTCTGCAAAAGGAATTTCTGTGGTGGGCTCAAGCATGTCAAACAAACACAGGTCTTCCATTCAGCAAGCCTCAAGCAAATCAAGTCATCACAACAGACGCCTCGGACTACGCCTAGGGGGCGCACATGACAGATCGGTGCATTCAGGGCAAATGGTCCCAAAAAGAAAAGCACCTTCACATCAATCAAAAAGAAATGCTAGCAGTAATAAATGCTATTATAGCTTTCAAAGGACCTTCTACAACCAGGTCAACTATTGATAAGAACGGACAACACCACAGTTATGTGGTACATAAACAAACAGGGAGGAACACATTCTTACCCCCTATGCAGACTGGCCATGTCACTTTGGAACATGGCCATGGACTTACAAATGGAACTACAAGCACAGTACTTGCCAGGCAAGGAAAACACGCTGGCAGACAACCTAAGCAGGAATATGACAAATCCACACGAATGGAAATTGCATCCAAACGTTTTTACAGAAATAATCCAAGAATGGGTAAGGCCAGACATAGATCTCTTTGCCTCCCACAAGAATCAATTGACAAAATTCGGCTCAAGGATCTTCCATCCAAAGGCCTGGAGAGTGGACACTCTTTCTTTCAGTTGGACATCAATGACAGTTTATGCCTTCCCTCCTCTTCCTCTGCTGCCCAAAGTTCTATTAAAGACCAAAGCAGACAGACCAAAGATGATTCTCATTGCTCCGGACTGGCCAAGGCAACACTGGTACCCACTCCTGAGGAGCCTGACGCATTCCCCACCATGGACCCTGCCTCTAATGCCTCTTCTTCTGACTCAGCACAGTTTCAAAACTCTTCACAGCCAGCTAAAAACACTCAATCTAGCCGCATGGAAGATTCCTTAGCATCACAACAGGCCCTACTTTCCAAGGAGGTGCAGGATGTCATTTTGGAGGCCAGAAGGCCATCAACTAGAAAAGCTTACTCCGCAAAATGGAAACGTTTTTGTGGCTGGACTGAGAAGAAGGGCCAGGATCCTGGAAAACTGAATTTACCTCAAATACTACAATATTTGGCTGAACTGCTAAGCAGTGGACTTTTTCTCCTCCATCAAAATCCATGCCTCAGCCATTTCTGCAGAATACAACACTGATCCACCTTTATTCTCTCACCCTCTCTTAAGACAGTTCCTCAGAGGGGCTAAGAATTTAAGGCCTCCAAGGAAACAACCAGTACCTGCTTGGGATCTTAATTTCATTCTGGAAAAACTGACCTTGCCACCCTTTGAGCCAGCTGCCTCATCAGATTTGCAATATTTGTCCTGGAAAACAGCTTTCCTTCTGGCTATCACCTCAGCTCGTAGAGTTTCAGAAGTACGGGCTCTCATGGCTGTCCAGCCTTTTATCATCTTCCATCAGGACAGAGTTTCCTTACGAACCAACCCGTCCTTTATGCCTAAAGTGGTATCCAGGGTAGCTTTAAATCAGGCCATACATTTATCTACTTTTTATCCTAATCCTCAAAACAAAGGGGATAGATTATTACATTCCTTGGACATCCACAGACAACTGCGTTATTATTTGGACAGAACAAAGCCTTTCAGAAAATCAGAACAGCTGTTTGTGGCCTATGCGGTAGGAGCTCAAGGGAAGCCAATTTCCAAACAGACAATCTCAAAATGGATAGCCCACTGCATACGCTTTTGCTATTCCTTTCATGGCAAAACTGTTCCTACAGGCATTAGAACTCATTCCACCAGGGCCACAGCCACCTCTGCAGCCTTCCTCAGAGGAGTTCCTACCAAGGATATTTTGGAAGCAGCCACTTGGAGTTCTGTGCATACCTTCTCCAAGCACTACAACCTACCATTATACTCCAAATCTAGAGCAGGCTTTGCCACTGCAGTCTTGCAGGGCATTTTGGCTCCTCCTAGTTCCACCTAGTGCCTACCACCCCTTTCTTAGCTTTGGGATTCTACCCATCTGTTATGACTGCAGCTGTATGCATGATGAACATAGTACAGTTTTGTACCTACCATAAATGTAGATGTTCGAGTGCTAATACAGCTGCAGTCCAAGTTTCCCTCCCTCCTTCCCCTCTTGGGGCAGGCCTATAGGCCAACACATCCTCATACAACCTGATTGGGGTTTTCATTTATGATGTATTTGCTTGCAACTACTGTATTTTTATTATATTGCACTGCATTATCACACAGATTTATGTATTGCCTTCCTTCTGGGGGCACCTGACATCTGGGGCAAGAAAAACTGAAGAAAATGGCGTCGGCTGGTTCCTTTATACCCCTGTCGCACTGACGTCAGGGAAGAAGCGATGACAACCGACGCCGGACCTAGACTTTGGAATTCGGCCGACCGAGGACCCGCCTGACGGCAGGAGAACCCATCTGTTATGACTGCAGCTGTATTAGCACTCGAACATCTACATTTATGGTAGGTACAAAACTGTACTTTTGCACCCTGGTATCCATTATGCTCATCTTCCCACTCCCCTCATCCAAGTTTCTACAGAAAGCATGTCAACTGAAGAACAAAGTGATCGTCATTGCCCCATTTTGGCCTTGACAACTGTGGTTCCCCTTTGGCCTCACCCAATATACCCTCCTTGGGTTCAGGATCCCTCTCCAGATCTGTTGTGTCACCCGTGTCTAGACTACTTCACTTGGACATACAAGCCCTCAAGTTAACCACATGGTGTCTACTCTTCCTGTGATGGCTAGGCAGTCCAGGCTTTCTTCCAAGGTTTTGCACTTCCTTGCATCTTCCCAAAAGGATTCCATGGGGAATATAGAGAATCCTTTCCATTTGTTCTTGTATACTTGTTCTCGTCTGAGACACCTGGATCCCTTCTCGTCTGAGACACCTGGATCCCTTTTCAGCACCCATTCCAACAGTATTGGATTTTCTGGCTTCTATTTTCCATAATGGAGCAAGTTACTCCACAGTCAATATGCAGTTTACTATGATCTCCAATTATCATTTAAGTAAAGACCATTTGCCTTTGGCCTTCCCTTAGGCTATGCAAAGCTTTCCTTGAAAGTGCGTTCTTACTTAGACTACATGTCAAAGGTCTCACTCCTCTTTGAAATTTGACAGTTCTTCTCCAAGTCTTGACTCTATGGTGGACACCATGTGGTTAACTTGAGGGCTTGTATGTCCAGGTGAGGTAGTCCAGATGGGTGACACAGCAGGTCTGGAGAGGGATCTTGAACCCGAAGCAAGAGCTGATTTAAGTTTCTTGTTCTGGAAAACCATTTTTCAAGTTGCTATTACAGATGCTAGGTAAGTATCTGAACTACAGACATTGTCTTGCCGGCCACCGGTTAATTTTCATAAAGACAGGGTTTCTCTTCACACCAACCTCTCATTTCTCCCTAAAGTAGCAGCAGAATTTGCCATTAACCAGTCCATTATTTTACCTGTTTCTTCCCCATATTCTCCAGTAAAATAGAATATATGCTCCATTTGTTGATTATACACAGACAACAAAGTTATGTACTATACTATAATGATGCATCTGTGCTGTCTGTTTTTGTCCTTCCTCATCCCACCTTCCCTTCATCCCCCTTCCATTGGCAGATGATACTGCTATAGTTTCCTGGTATAACCTGGAGGTATATTGTGTCACTCTTTTTCTGAGAGCTCTAGATACCTTTCTTTTCATGTTTCTAGAGTTTTCTAACTACAGGTCTGTTTTCTATACATTTGTAACAAGGGGCAAACTCGATCTAAGGTAATGTGGGATTTGGATGGAGATTATGGGTAAGGGAAGGAGCTTGAGCTACAGATCCAAAGTCTGAAAAGTGGCTGAAGTCTGATATGAGGTTGGATCTGTAACCCAGTAGTTAAGGAAGGATGAACACAGACAACAAAGATGCACTGTTATGGTGAGCAGATCACTTTTGTAGTAAATACAGAAGTTAAGTACAATGCAATGCCTTTTACCATATGTAGAATTGCTTGTATTTTTCTTGATTAAGTGCAACTTAGCTCATTTCTGCTGCCTTTCCCTTTTGATAGCACACTTAAGTTTTCCCAAGTTATTACAACTTTTCACATTTCTCTTTTTTTCCTTTACCTAAGTTTTGTCGAGGAATCTTCAAGAAAATGAAGTTGGGGTGAGAATTTATCCTAGAGGTCATACTAGCCAGCTTATTGCCTAGAAAGTTCCCCTATTTTTGTCACCAACACGGCTGCTATGCTAAATGGTCCTGTTATAGAAGGACATTAGTCCCAAACTCCATCTAAAAAGCTTTCTATTCTGGTTACTTGCTCTGTGTAACATCTTTCAGGTCATGATCTGTTACTGCTGTGAATTTCCTACTATGAAGATACAGCTGGAGCTTTTGAAGAGCCCACACTGTCCCAAATCATGTTTTTCCACAGATGCATGTACAGTTCTTCCCTAGGTTGAAATATACAACTAAGGAGTAATGCTGCATATGTTGTTCTCTCTAACTCTGGTTGAGTGCAGCCTCCCTAGTCCATGTTTGATGCATTTATGTGAGAAATAAACATGCTGCTATAGTGAAGACTAATAAGTAGTACAAGCCTCCTTGAGTTTCTGGAATGCCTACTTTCAAGCTAGAGTCCAGATAATTTGTATGTGGTCTATTCATATAGGTAAGGTTTTTAAGAGGAGTGTCTGTGATACAGTAACGAGGGACAAACTTTTCTGTAATATCCTGCTGTCTTGAGGAACCACTCTGACCTGCTTTTTAGTAACTAAGATAGGCCATGCCAGGCTCTGGCTGAATTTTGGCACCACCTGTTTGAAGACCAACTTAAGCTAATTTTGCCATTTCTTCCTTACATTTGTTTGCATTTGTAGTCAATCCATCCTGTTATTGTGTGCTTAGAACTTCTCTTATGTGTTATACATGTTCCTGCCAGGACTGACTAAAAATAGCACCATCTGTGTAGGCCAGAGCATAGTCTCCATCTGTTTCTAAGGTGTGATCCCTGAAAATTCGCTAGGGAATTCTTCATTCCTGAGGGCATCTGATGAACTCGTACAACCCAAATAAGAGTCGCTTCCTTCCCTGTGACCTTTAATTATTCAGTGGTCAGATAATGTATCACTGCCTTTAGCTCTTAAACTTGACCTGCCCTGAGGATTGAGGGATATATTTGCTTCTGAGCTAATGTTTAGATGTTCTTTGTGTTTCACTGTTGAAGTCATTACATTTGGGTTATCTGCTTGCAGGTAGCCCTCAGTCTGACTGATTAACAGTCTTGGGTCCTGCATCGGTTGCTGTCCCTTCTTCCATGACATCAGGTTGTCAGGGGTATAAAACATGCAGCCGACGCCATTACATCAGTCTTTCTTGCCGTGTGGTGCCCGAAGCAGAAGCAAGTGCCGGTTGGCCGACTCCTGAAATTTTCGTTTCTGTGTTTCAGAACCGAAGTCTTCAACTAAAGCCAAGTACCCTGTTGGGGAAACTTTTTCTTGCTCCTTACTGATGTCACTAAAAATTAATAATTGCATTACTTTTAGAAAGCAAATACCTCATAAAGATTTTCATTCTTACTGTGTTCCTTGCCTAGGCCCTGAACACGACGTACCGTGCTGTCAGTTAAGTGCTTTATTTAATCAGCGCACTATCCGTCGTCGATGTATTTTTGCCTCTAAATATTTCGGTTCTCGGTTTAATTATCCAGAAATGTCGTTGGTTAGCCATCCGAATACCGGAATTCCGAAAAAACGCAAAGATAAAGACAGAGACAGGCCGCCGAGATCTAGAACTGCCAACGATGCTTCTCCTAAGCCAGTCGCCAGTTCACCGGTACTCAGTGAGGTGCTTTTGCAGCCCCTGATACCCGCTATTTCTGATTCGCAGGCCTCTACTGAGACCCATTTGGAGTCCAGTGTGCTGCCAGATGCTTCAACTATGGAACCCACGGATGTCTCTTGGATGGGTCCGGAGCCACTGTGCAGGCACCGGCTTCTGAGGGTGTATTCTGGCCTACGGTCTTGCATATTAAACCGATGCCTCCTTCTTCACTTAGGCCTAAATCTTGAACAATGCCTAAAAAACCGACACCCAGGCCACATGTTCAGGCCTCTTTGCCTAAAAAACAAATGATAAGAATGGCTGAAGATCTAAGAGGCCTAGGACTGAAGTTGTTTATGAATCTTCTGAACAGGGTTTTGTTTTTTTCTGATTATTCTGATGATCCGGTTTTGCCCTTATCTACTTATGAGGATTCTGATGCAGAGGACTCCATTCCCTCTGCTTCCCCTCCAGAGGATTTTTCTTTTGGGGAAACCTTGCATACTCTAAGGGAGCATTTCCACTGGGAACGCCAGGATTTTTCTGATTCAAAAAAAGAGGCTTAGGGATTTCTTACTCCTACTTCAGCATAGGCCTTTAGCTATTCCTCCTGTACTAGACATTGTTGATGATGCTTTTCCAGAATCTAGTTTGGCCCCTGATTCCTTGCCTCCTGCTCCCAGAAAACCTGACAGATGTTACAGGGTCCCTGAGTCACACAAGTTCCTTTTTAAAAATCCTATTGTGGATCCAGAGACTATTTTGCAGGGGCCCGAGAGCATTAAGGCTTCTAGACTCCAGGGCGCTGGATAGATGGGGTAAGAAGGTTTACACTTCTGCAACCTTGGCCATTAAGGCTTTAAACTGCCAGTTTCATATGTTAAAGTATCAGCAACATGTTATTGGATTGCTTAAACAGAAAATTATGTTGATTCCTGACTGTGTGGAAAATAATGAATTACAGGATTTAATGCATTCTGCTGAACAAGTTGGAAAACATACTTTGCAGTGTGGTTTTGATTCATTAGAGGCCTCTTGCAGGGCTGCTGTCACTGGGTCTGTGTTCAGAAGGCATGCTTGGCTTAAGGAGCAATCTTTGCCTGATCATGTTAAAGCTAAATTGTTGGGTGCTCCCTTAACTCAGGACCGCCTGTTTGGCATCAAGGCTGAAGAAGTTCTCAAAAAGATGGAAGATAAAGCTAAATCTATGCAAACTGTTAAAGATTTCTTACAAGTCCAGCCTTCTAGATTTAGTAGGCACGGGCCGTCTAAGAATTGGTCTTTTCCAGCCTCTTCATGGTCTTCCCAAGCCAAACCCAGACAGCAAAAACCCCAGGTTTCAATCCCAGGGGAGACACAGGACTAAGCAGTGGGGGGCCTCCACTTCCAAATCTGGGAGTAATAAGACCCCCCCCATGGTAAACTGTCTCAATGACTTCCTTTTTTAAATTTCTAAGCACTTATCAACTGACTGCCCCTTTGGGGGGAAAGATTGCTCTTCATGCAAAAAATTGGGAACTCATTACCCAGGACAAATGGGTTTTAAATATAGTGTCCCATGGATACAGATTTCACTTCCACACGTTGCCAACACTAAGCGGATGGCCGGACCTACCCCAAAATCAGTGGGCAGAGGCCCAAAAACAAGTACTTTCTCTCTTAAGCATGAGAGCTATTCAGCTGGTACCAGAAGAGTAAAAGGGACAAGGTTTCTACTCGAGACTTTTCCTGTTACCCAAAAAAGACAATTCATGGCATCCTATCCTGGATCTCTCTACTCTAAACACCTTTTTGGAGATTCCAAAATTCAAAATGCTGACTCTTCACCAATTACTTCCTATGCTAGGCAAAGATGCCTGGTTGGCAACACTAGATTTAAAAGAAGCATATCTGCACATCCCAATCAGGGAATCTTGCAAAAGATACCTACGCTTCAAAGCAGGCTACACACACTATCAGTTCTCTGCACTGCCCTTTAGCTTATCTACTGCGCCCAGGGTATTCACCAAGTGCCTAGCTCCAGTTATTGCTTTTTGCAGGCAAAGAAATATTCAAATATACCCATACCTGGACGATTGTCTAATTCAGGCAGAAAGCCAGGAGTTACTTTTGGATCATCTGGCCTTTGTACAAAGGGTTCTAACTTGTCTGGGGTACACCATAAACAAAAATAAATCACACCTGGTATCAGGTCAACAAATTATATTCTTGGGAGCAAGTGTGAATACAACTTCCCAGAATGCTTATCTCATGCCAGAGACACAAATTAATTTGACAACCTACTTCAAACAAGTGGCCACAAAAACCCTGCTATCTGCAAGACAAATACTGCAAGCCTTGGGGTTCATGGCCTCCTGCATTCTTATAATTCCATATGCAAGACTGCATATGAGGAAACTACAGTGGTATCTGAAAAGCCTATGGTATCAACTCTCAGTATCTAGAAGCAATGATTCCTATCATACCTTGCCTATGCCTAGAGTTCCTTTGGTAGGCAGAGGCCTGCCACCAAAGCAAGGGACTTCCATTCACACCACCCCCTGCCACCCAAACCCTAACAGATGCATCAGACTATCCATGGGGGGCTCACCTGGCAGGGAAGTGCATTCAGGGCAAATGGAACCCAAGTCAAATGCACCTGCATATCAGTCAAAAAGAAATATTAGCTGTACAGAATGCTGTGACAGCCTTCAAGGACCACATTCTTCCAGGACAACTAATGGTAAAGACGGACAACACCACTGTTATGTGGTACATAAAACATGTAGGGGGTACACATTCTTACCCCCTCTGCAGACTAGCCATGGCATTATGGAACACAGCCTTGAGCTGCCAAGTGCACCTACAAGCTCAATTCTTGCCAGGAAAATTAAATACACTGGTATACGGACTAAGCACAAACCTCATGGACCCACACGAGTGAAAACTGGAACCAAGGATTTTCAACATGTTGAAAAGTAAATGGGGGAGCCCAGATAACGGACCTGTTTGCCTCTTCCCAGAACTACCAATTGGACAACTTTTGCACAAGGACTCCCCACAAACAAGCCTGGAAAACGGATGCTCTGTCCTTCTGCTAGAAAAATCTGTCAGTCTATGCCCCCCCCCCGCACAGTGTGTCACTGTTATCCCCATGGCAGCTGCCTCCGACTCCTTCCCTGTTGTCTCAGCAGGAGAACCAGATTCTGCACCCTCAGCTTTTAACACTGAACCTAGCAGCCTGGCTAATTACCTAATCTCTCCTGTACCTTCCCTCAGTAAACCTGTGATGGATATTATTGAGGCAAGGAGGCCCAGTACTAGAAAATCTTATGCTGAAAAATGGAAAAGATTCTGTGCCTGGAACCAGTCTCAAGGGATGAGCAAACAGCTTCCCAGATTTTGCAATACTTAACTGAGATTCTTCACAAGGGCCTGTCTTTTTCCTCCATCAAAATTCACGGCTCAGCCATTACAGCTCATTATAATGCAGAACCTCCTCTCTTCTCTCACCCACTGCTCGAGCAGTTCCTCGGAGGGGCAAAAAATTTGATACCACCCAGGAGAGCTCCAACCCCAGCCTGGGACCTTAACTTTGTTTTGGAGAAACTCACTCTACCTCCTTTTGAGCCAGCTGCTACAACAGACTTAAATTTTTTTTCTTGGAAAACAGCTTTCATTTTTATCAATCACTTCAGCAAGAAGTGTATCTGAATTACAGGCCCTTATGGCAGTGGCACCTTTCATCATATTGCATGCGGACAGGGTGTCCCTCAGAGCCAATCCATCCTTCATGCCCACGGTGGTATCTAGTGTGGCTCTTAATCAGTCCATTCATTTGCCAACCTTCTTTCCCAATCCACAGAACAAAGGGGAACGGATACTGCATTCCTTAGATGTGCACAGACAACTTAGATTCTACTTGGCCAGGACTAAACTTCAAAGGAAATCTGAACAACTGCTGGTGGCATTTGCTGCAGGGGCAGAGGGGAAGGCTATTTCAAAGCAAACAATTTCTAAATGGATAGGCCATTGCATTAATTTCTGCTATAAGCACCATGGAAAACCTATCCCACAGGGGATCAGACCTCACTCCACCAGGGCTGAATTTACCTCTTACAGCCTTTCTCAGTGGAGTCCCTACCATGGACATCCTAAAAGCTGCTACCTGGAGTTCTGTACATACATTCACCAAGCATTATCATTTGCCAGGTTTCTCTAAATCCAGAGCTGGCTTTGCCACTGCAGTCTTGCAGGGCTTTATAGCTGGTCCTAATGCTATCTAAATTCCTCCTCCCAACCATAGTTTTGGGAATCTACCCAAATGTAATGACTGCAACAGTGAAACACGAAGAACATAGTACAGTTGTGTACACTTACCATACATGTTATACCTCTACTTTCCTTTACTATGCTTAAAAGTTTTTTGGTGTATTTGCTTTTTTGTTGGAGGTATATCATTGTATTTTTATAGTTAATTGCTACCCATTAGGGGGGCACCTGACATCTGGGGCAAGAAAAACTGATGTAATGGCGTCGGCTGCATGTTTTATACCCCTGATGACCTGATGTCATGGAAGAAGGGATAGCAACTGATGCAGGACCCAAGACTTTGTTAATCAGGCTGACTGAGGGCTACCTGCAAGCAGATAACCCAAATGTAATGACTGCAACAGTGAATACACTCGAACATCTACATTTATGGTACGTGTACACAACTGTACTTTTCTTTGTCTACACAGAAGCTAGTACTGATTTTCTTTTCCTGGCACAAGCATCACTAGTGAGACCCACAGACTCTTTGATTGCTGGTTTATCCACAGATTTAATATTTCTTGTAGTTCCTCCCACATGATTTGTGTGACTTGCTCAGAAAACGTGTACAAAGATTAGTTGATTGTCCGTGGGGTGCATGATGCTTTTCAAACTGAGTACATCATGGCTTAGCTATGAACATGTCTCCAAAGTCGTGTAGCACTGTTCAGGTTTCTTCAACCGGTGTAGGGAATAGCTGTTTTGACAGTGCCACCCTATTCACTAGGGTGGCTGTTCTAGTCTCACTTAGGAGCTGTAGAATCAAATGTCCCTTAGGTTATTGTAACCCACAATGTATGCCAAGTGCTTGAGTGTCTCTATCATCGTAAGGTTTGTTGCACTGAACAAGATACAAGTTTGTGTTTTGCCTTCTACCTGGCTTATTCCACCACATGTTTTAATGTTCTTATATCAGTGAAATGCCCATCTTGAGATATCTGCAAGTTATTCTGCCAAACAGGAGTAAACACCATTACTTTCTGCCTCTCTGTATACACTTGGGCTTCTGCAGCCTGTTATACCAAGCCTTTTGTTGCTGTTTTTCTTGTGATAGATTCTCCTGTGCCAACACTATGAGCTTGCTCAACTTAGTCCTGAAATTCACGTGTATTTGACCACAGACCTTTTATATGGGAGTCCCATTCACTTATGAGTTAAGTTTAGAGGTCTCTTACCCTGTGACTATACAGTAGCTGAAAAGATTTAAAAAAAAAAAAACTTTGCTTTTTGAAGAAATGTCTATGCAAAAAGGAGATGGGGTAGGTACTTGCCCCACTCCTGTTTAATCTGGTCTGTAAATGCTCATGTAGAGGTGTTAAGGGCAGAATTGAACCTGTCTACTAAAACATTTGTTTGAAGATGGAGGGAGTACATGAAATTTTATAGTGAAGCCAGCATTGCTTCTTGAACATACGAGTGTCATTAACGGAAGGGAGGCACTTGATGATTGATGATGGACTCGTCAGTTGTAGCTTTTGGAGTCCACATGAAGTGTGTCCAGGTTCAGGGAGTTTGATTGCTGAGTGTAAGGGGCAAGAACATTAACATCTTGGAGATGATGGTCCTCCTCCATCTCTTCCAACAATGTCAGAGGGAGCCTTCCAGGTCAAGACAAATAACACCACAGTGACATAGTACTTAAACAGAGGGGGCATACACCAACACACACCATCTATACAGGTTAGCAATGCAAGCTTGGGAAAAGGTGTTATAGTAGAGTATTTCTCTGAAGACAATGTGCATCTCTTCAGACTATAATGGGATAGCAGACCAACTGCGCAAGATGTGCAGACTCGCACGAGTGGATGCTTCACAGGGTGCACATTTCTAGGTCTTGTACACAAGTGGGGTGTACCTTGTATAGATCTTTGCTTCTCATCTGAGCAAGCCACTGAGACAGTTTAGTTCAAGGATAGCAACTCTAGAATTCTGGGTGACAGATGTGTACTCCCTGGATTGGACAGAACTGTTTCTTTATGCTTTACCTCCAATACCCTGACCCCTAGCATATTGACAAAAGCAAAGAAAGAATGGCCAAAAGTGATTCTTAGAGCCTCCTTTTGGCCAAAGCTGTACTGGTCCCCTCTCCTTTTAGGAATGCAGAAGACATGGAGGTACTGCTGCAAGAGTGGACTTCTTAACTTGGAACAAGGAGTCTATGCTACACCATAGTCAGGGCACACTGAGGCTGATAGCCTAGATTTATATTTATTTGTCTTTGTTTACCAGGAAAGTCCGACTGGCTAATACCCATTTTCAGTGGAGGCCCAGGGAGTAAAGCTCTGTTTGCTTGCATTGCTTTATACCAGGTTCTAGTTAAAGACAGAATCGTTAAATTTCTCTTTTACATTTATATACCAACAGTAGATCTGATATTGTTAATCTTTATTCATTCTTGACTGATGGGTTCGGTACCGAACCCTCAGAACTGACTCAGCCATTATAGAAAGCTCACTCCAGCCAAAAACTCTCGAGCTAAGGCTCTACCCATACTGCCTCTCTTCCCATTACCTCAGTTCTTGTTTGCCGCATAGAAATTTGGATGCGTCAGCCAGTGCTCCCAGCTGAGTGCTTAAAATTTTTTTTATTTGCCTAATTATACTACTCAAACACCAGTGAGTATTAAGGTGTTAAAGAGTTTTTAAGTCTTTTGCATGTTAGTGAACTCGTTGAAGATGTCCTTCATGGATGCATCTGCAGTCATAACAACTGGGTTGTCCTGTCGTCAGGCAGCCCTTCAGTCGGCCGGATTCCAAAGTCCGGGTCCGGTTTCGGCTGATGTCGCACTTCACCCGACGTCATCTCTGTTGGTCTTCGGGTATAAAAGCATCAGCCGACGCCATTTTCCTCAGTCTTTCTTGCCGCGTGCCAAGCAGAAGCTGTTCGCAAGTGCCGGTCGGTCGGATCCAGAGATTACTTCTACCGAATACTACTTGGAAGACTTCTAAAGCTAAGTACCCCGTTGGGGACTCTTTCTTGCCTCAGCCGATGTCAGAAAAAGTTAATAATTGTTTAACCTGTGGGAAACAAATACCTCATAAAGATTTCCACTCTTATTGTCTGCCTTGTTTAGGCCCAGCCCACGACGTAGCAGCCTGTTCGGCCTGTGCTTCTTTCAACCGAACGCTTAGGCGTCGGTCGGAGTTTGCAGAACAGTTTTTCGGTTCTGATTTTGCGTACATTATGCCGTCGGATCCTCCGACTACCCAATCTGCCAAAAAACGCAAAGATAAAGACCGACACTCGCGGTCCGCGGTTTCGGCCGAAACCATGGTTAAGCAAACCGCGAGTGTCTCGGTTTCGGCCGAAACCGAGAAAACTGATCAAAATACAGCTGAACCTATCTCTACAACTGAGGCCCCTGCTACCACTCTTGAATCGGCCTCAGAAATTTTATCCACTACGGTGGTTGCCACTGACTTATCAGACACCATTCCCTTGGATGTCTCTACCACAGCACGTGGTGCTGCTAGGCCTCCAGCAGCCATGTCCATTAAGGCCTTCGCCAGGACTAAAGCAGCCAAGACTACTAAGACAGTGCCTGTTAAACCCCCCACAACCAGGCCCTCTTCTAGTTCTCAAATGCTTACTTTGGCAGAAGATTTAATTTCATTAATTAGAGGATCTCAATCTCACCCAGACAGGGCCTCTCAGCCCCCAGAGAAGAGACCTAGGGCAGAGCCCCCTGAGCCAGTGTCCTCTGATGATTCTGCTGGCGAATCAGACATAACTGACCAGCCAGAGGCTCCTTTCTCCAATTTTGAAGATTCTGATGCTGAAGAATCCAATCCAGCTGCTACACCACCAGAAGAATTCTCCTTTGGGGAAACCTTACATGCCATGCGAGAGCAGTTCCAATGGCAGCAACAGGATTTTTCAGACTCCAGAAAAAGACTTAGGACCTTTCTGCACCTCCCACAGCACAGGCCCTTAGCTATACCTCCTGTTCTCTCTGTGGTGGATGATGCTTTCAATGATGTCTGCTCCGCTCCAGATTCTTTACCCCCAGCCCCTGCCAAACCAGACAGATTTTACAGGGTGCCAGATACTCATCACCACCTTTACAAGGCCCCACTTGCAGACCCCGAAACTATATCCCAGGGTCCCAAGGCAGTAGCCGCGACCATAGCTAAAACCCTATTCCTTCTGAAAGGGAAGCAAGGTCATTAGACAGATGGGGTAAAAGGTCTACACTTCAGCTACTCTCTCAGCTAGAGCTTTAAACTGTCAGTTTCACATGATACAATACCAAGAGTTTATGCTTGATCAGTTAACTAAAAAACTAACCACTGATGAATCTCTTGATAAGAAATATGTATTAGAAATGGTAAATAACATACAACAGGTTAGCAACCATTCCTTAAAATGTGGCTATGATGCACTGGAGGCTTCATTTAGATCAGCCATGACTGGCACAGTGATAAGAAGGCATGCATGGCTAAAGGAGCAAGCTTTACCGGATCATGTTAAAGCTAAGTTGCTAGATGCCCCTATGGATAAGACAAGTTTGTTTGGTACACCTGCCCAGCAGGTTATGAAGAAAATGGAAGAAAAGGCAAAATCTGTTCAAACGGTTAAAGATTTCTTGCAGGTTCAACCCCCAAGGTTTAGCAGGAACTGGCCTGCCAAAAATTGGTCCTTTCCTGACTCCACAAAATTTCAAAGGGGCAGGAATAGACGTTCCAGAGGCAGAAACCAATCCAGAGGACGTGCCTACAGAGGACGACAGTGGCAAGGTAACAACAGAGGCACAGACACAACCACTGCCACTACATCAGCACAACCACAGTGACTTAACCCTAAATCCGCCTACCAGGGAACAAATAGCAGCTCCTCTAGGCGGAAAGTTAACCTTATTTTCAAAGAACTGGCACTACATAACAAAAGACAAGTGGATTTTACAAACCATAGATCAAGGTTACCGGTTTCACTTCCACACTTTACCAGTCAAAAGAGGAATGCCAAATCTACCTCCAAATCAAAAAATAGAGGCACTACAACAGATAATGGAGTTAGCAAACATGAGAGCTGTGGAAAGAGTGCCAACAGCAGAGCAAGGAAAGGGGTTCTACTCCAGACTATTCCTGGTTCCAAGAAAGGAAAAAAGTTGGAGACCAATTCTCGACCTGTCCACCTTAAATACATACATCATTGTCCCAAAATTCAAAATGCTGACCCTACAGCAACTTCTTCCCATGCTGGGCAAGGAGTCTTGGCTGGTAACTCTAGATCTCAAGGAGGCATACCTGCACGTCCCCATTCGACCAATCTGCAGAAGATACCTCAGATTTCTTGCAGGATCAGAGCACTATCAATTCTCAGCATTGCCCTTTGGCTTATCTACTGCCCAGAGTATTCACAAAATGCCTGGCATCAGTAATCGCCCATTGCAGACTACAGGGAATTCAAATTTACCCATACCTGGACGACTGCCTGCTACAAGGGGACAACATAAGCAAGCTGACAACAGATTTACAAAGGGTCATTTACTTGCTACAAGCACTGGGATACACAGTCAATTTACAAAAGTCAAGGCTGATACCATCCCAAACAAGGACATTCTTGGGCGCGGAATTGGACACAGTAAAACAAATGGCATTCCTGACTACAGAAAAACAAAAAGAACTCCCTCTTTACATCTTGGCACTAACAAAACTGAACAAGTTAACAGCAAGAAAAGTACTGCAGGCCTTGGGCTTCATGGCATCATGCATAATCTTGGTCCCATTTGCCAGACTACATATGAGAAAACTACAGTGGTACCTAAAGAATTTATGGTCCCAACACAGACACAGCCTAGAAACAGAAATCCCACTAATTCCATGCTTAAAGCAGGAGTTCCTATGGTGGGCTCAGGCATGTCAGTCAAACCCAGGCCTACCCTTTCGCAGATGTCAAGCAAGCCAGACCATCACAACAGATGCTTCAGACCTAGGATGGGGGCCCACATGCTGGACAAATGCGTGCAAGGATTGTGGACACAGGATCAACTTCACCTGCACATCAACCTAAAAGAAATGCTGGCAGTAAAACTGGCAATCCAAAAGTTCAAACCATTTCTCCAAGAGGGCCAGTTGATGATAAGGACAGACAACACCACAGTCATGTGGTACATCAACAAACAGGGAGGCACTCATTCATACCCCTATGCAGAATGACTTTGGAGCTGTGGACCCTGGCACTCAGCTACAACATCCAGTTACAGGCAAAATTTGTACCGCGAAAAGAAAATACTCTAGCAGACATATTAAGCAGAACCACTTCGGATGCCCACGAATGGAAGCTGCACCCGGACATCTTCAAGACCATCTCAAAGAAATGGGGAATGCCTCAGATAGATCTATTCGCATCACCTCTCAATCACCAGCTCAAAAAGTTCTGCACAAGGACATTCCACCCACTAGCATGGAAAGTGGATTCGCTCTCCTTCAGCTGGAAAGGCCTAACAGCATATGCATTCCCACCTCTTCCCTTGATACACAAAGTACTACTAAAAATCAAGGAAGAACGTCCAAGGATAATCCTGATAGCTCCAAACTGGCCAAGACAACACTGGTACCCACTGCTGAGGAGCATGTCTCGAACAATATGTGGCCAATACCCTGATGCCTTTGATGTTAACTCAGAACAACTACAGCATCATACATCCAAACCTAAAAACGTTGCAACTGACTGCATGGAACATCACATAGCAGCAGCTAATCCAGAACTTTCCCAAAGAGTTAAAGACATTATTCTTGAAGCACGCAGACCTTCAACAAGAAGGAACTATGCTGGAAAATGGAAAAGGTTTGTCATTTGGAGTACGGAAAGAGGAAAAGATGTGTCAAACATAGATATGCCTAACATTCTGGAGTATCTGGCCGAACTTCTTCATTCAGGCCTGTCCTACTCCTCCATCAAGATACATGCATCAGCTATTTCAGCAGAATACAGCTTTGATCCACCAGTTTTTTCGCACCCTTTGCTCAGGTAGTTCCTCAGAGGAATCAAGAATGTAAAACCTCCAAGGAAACCACCATTACCAGCTTGGGACTTAAACTTTGTGCTAGAAAAGTTGACACTATCTCCCTTTGAACCAGCAGCAACAGCAGACCTACAACACCTGTCATGGAAAACTGCTTTCCTACTGGCAATTACTTCAGCAAGGAGGGTTTCAGAACTACAGGCCTTAATGGCAGTGCAACCCTTCCTAATCTTCCACCAAGATAGTATCCATGAGGACTAATCCTACATTTATGCCTAAGGTGGTATCCAGAGTGTCTTTAAACCAGGCAATCCACCTACCTACCTTCTCTCCCAACCCACAAAACAGAGGGGAAAGAATACTGCATACCTTGGATGTACATAGACAGCTACGCTACTACTTGGACAGAACAAAAAATAGCAGAAAGACTGACCAACTTTTTGTAGCCTATGCAACAGGAAGGGAAGGAAAAGCTATTTCCAAACAGACAATCTCCAAATGGATAGGAAATTGCATACGATTCTGTTACTCCTTCCATGGAAAACCAATTCCACAGAACATAAGACCTCATTCTACAAGGGCAACAGCCACTACCACAGCCTTCTTACGAGGAGTGGCAACCAAAGACATTATTGAGGCGGCTACTTGGACCTCCGTGCATACATTTGCCAAGCATTATAATTTGCCTCTATATTCCAGATCCCGAGCAGGGTTTGCCACTGCTGTACTGCAAGGGATCCTAAACGCACCATAATCTACTTTTATCCTCCTCCCTAGTTGGCTATGGTATTCTACCCAGTTGTTATGACTGCAGATGCATCCATGAAGGACATAGTACAGTTTTGTACCTACCATAAATGTAGATGTCCGAACTGGATAGCATCTGCAGTCAGGATTACCTCCTCCTTCCCTCTGTGGTACTCCTAGGGTGTTTACCCTCCTAATAGCTAGCTGGTCAGGGGAGTCTTTTATGGTGTATTTGTTTGTATATATGTACATACATGCTTATTTTTGTGTTTACCTCTATCTTTTTGGAAACATTGGCATCTATCCAAATTTTAGCCTTCAAGAGGGCTACTGGCATCTGGGGCAAGAAACACTGAGGAAAATGGCGTCGGCTGATGCTTTTATACCCGAAGACCAACAGAGATGACGTCGGGTGAAGTGCGACATCAGCCGAAGCCGGACCCGGACTTTGGAATCCGGCCGACTGAAGGGCTGCCTGACGACAGGACAACCCAGTTGTTATGACTGCAGATGCTATCCAGTTCGGACATCTACATTTATGGTAGGTACAAAACTGTACTTTTTCTACCCCCATTTTTACATCAGGGTATTTCTCCATTACCATTACTAGTATTAGGCCTCTCCTTCCCTTTTACCATTGGCAACCTTTCAGTACCATCATTGGTATTTTTTATCCTGCTTGTCTTTACCCATGTGGGTATGCTGCACTCAGGAGCACTGGTAGGGCTTTCCGGAAAAGGAATCTCTGGAGCCCTGATTATGTGGACCCCCTCTACCATTGCCACGTATGTCCCGAAAAGGCCCTTGGGTCTTCTTGAACCACATTTTTCTACTCCTTTGATTCCGGGAGTAAAGTAGTTGTGGAGTGGAAAAACCCATGCCCACCGCAGAAAGTGTCTTCCTGATGTTCTTCATCTCACATTGCTGCAGTCCTAACACTTGGGTAGTACGCTGTCCCTCGGTCGGCCCGAATATCAGAGTATAAGGCTGACGTCGGTCAAGGCGCATTTGACTGACATCAGAACGTCAGGGTACAAATGCGCATGACCGACGTCATATCCTCAGTCTTTTTTGCCGCATGGTCCGATGCAGAAGCAGTGTTGCAAGTGCCGTTCGGCGTTCTGAAAGTTTTTGAATTCGGAGTTTCAGACCGAAGTCAGAGTTGGTTAAGTACCCCGTTGGGGAATATTTTGTTTTTTTCTTGCCTCAGTGGTTTACCGGATGTCAGAAAAAGTGAATAACTGTATTTCTTGTGGGAAACAGATACAGCATAGGGATTACCATAATTTGTGTATACCTTGTTTGGGGCCCGAGCACGACGTTGTTGGTTGTCGCTTTTGTGCTAGGTTCAATAAACGCACTATAAAGCGTAGGTTGGATTGTGCCAAGGTTGGTCTTTGGGAAGCGGTGCAATTACAATATGCCGTCGGATGCTCCGACGCCGGCTTCCTCAAAGAAGCGCAAGGACAAGGCAGTTAAACCTAGGTTAGAGGAGTCGTCCGAACCGGACGCCGGTTCTTTAGAGGCGTCGGTGGAACCGGTGGTTCCGACCGAGGCCTCTCTGGAGTCCCAGGGAGAAACTTTGATTTTACAGGATGTGGCCTCCCAGGAGGCAGGTCAGGCTGTAGGGGCTTCTCAGATAACTGTACTCCCGTCCCTTCCTAAGGGGTCTAGGCCCTCTCTTTCTGCTTCCAAGGCTTCTCCTAGAGGCAGGTCTAGTTTAGCTTCTGTGGGTGTCACTCCTAGTTCTTCAGGTTCTGTGCCCAAGAAGCACATGCTTAAAATGGCAGAAGATTTAATTACTTTAATTAGAGGCTCTATGCCCCCTCCTGATAAGAGGCCTAGGATGGAACCAGTGTTTGGGGATTATGAGCAGGCTTCGATGTGTCTGAGTCTTGGCTGAAGACTTGCAGGAGTATTCTCATTATTCTGATTCTGATGTGGATGATTCTACTCCTTCTGCTTCTCCTCCTGAGGATCTTTCTTTTTCAGAGACCCTTCACTCCATGAGAGAGCATTTTAAATGGGAAGGTCAGGACTTCTCTGATTCCAGGAAAAGGCTTCGGGAATTTTTGTTTTTACCCCAGCATAGGCCTTTGGCTATACCTCCTGTTCTGACTGTGGTGGAAGATGTGTTTGCAGAGGCTTCTCTTAATCCTGATTCTTTGCCTCCTGCTCCTGTTAAACCAGATAGGTATTACAGGGTGCCTGAAGCTCATAAGTATCTTTTTAAGAGTCCTAGGGCAGACCCAGAAACTGTTAGCCAGGGGCCTAAGGGTGTTAAGGCTTCTGTTGTTAAGAATCCGGTTCCTGCAGATTAAGAGGCCAGGGCCTTGGATAGATGGGGAAAGAAAGTTTATACTTCTTCCACTCTTGCCATGAGAGCTTTGAATTGCCAGTTTCACATGTTGAAATATCAAAATTATCTTCTTTCACAGTTGAAATCTAAGGTTGATGCTCTGGCGGAAGGTATTGATTGTAAAGAGTTACAAGATTTAGTGCATGTTTCTGAACAGGTGGGTAAGCATTCTTTGCAATGTGGTTTTGATGCTGTACAAGCCTCGTCTAGGGTGGCTGCCACTGGGTCAGTTCTTCGCAGGCATGCCTGGCTGAGGGATCAACATTTATCTGACCATGTTAAAGCTAGGATTTTGGATGCCCCTTTGCAATCTGATGTCTTGTTTGGTTCTCCTGTTGAGGCAGTTTTAAAGAAAATGGAGGACAAGGCTAAGTCTATGCAGACTGTTAAAGATTTTTTTGCAGGTTCAGCCTCTAAAGTTTAGTAGAAATTGGCCTACTAAGGGGTGGACGTATCCTTCTTATGATTCCCAGTCTAGGGGTAGATCTAGACGTGGCAGGGGCAGAGGTCAGGGCTCTTTCAGGCCTAGAGCAGGGAGTTCTCCTGCACAGTCTTCGGGTGAGGGCAGGGGTCAGTCCTTTCGTAAGCAGACCCAATGACCTACCTTTTCAGCTGCCAGAACCTTCTCGCCTGGCAGCACCTTTGGGAGGAAGGTTGGCACTTTTCAAAGAAAATTGGAGTTTGATTACCCAAGACAGATGGGTATTGGATATCATACATCACGGTTACAGGTTTTATTTCCATACCTTGCCTCCTTTCAAAGGCATGCCAGACATTCCTCCTCAACAAAGAATAGAGGCTCACAAGCAAATTTCTCTGTTACTCCAAATAGGGGCCATACAGCCGGTTCCTATGCCAGAAAGGGGCCTAGGATTTTATTCTCGCCTGTTCCTTGTACCAAAAAAGGGGAACACGTGGAGACCAATTTTGGATTTATCTATCCTCAACACTTATCTGGACATTCCCAAGTTCAAGATGTTGACGTTACAACAGCTTTTACCTCTGCTGGGCAAGGATCACTGGATGGTAACTTTGGATCTCAAGGAGGCTTACCTTCATGTTCCTATCAGGCTAAGTTGCAGGAAGTATCTGCGTTTTCGGACTGGGACTTCTCACTATCAGTTCTCTGCATTGCCCTTTGGCTTATCTACTGCGCCCAGAGTATTTACGAAAGTTCTGGCTCCAGTGATAGCTTTCTTCAGGCTGAAAGGAATACAAATCTATCCTTATTTGGACGATTGCCTGATTCTGGCTCAAGGAAGGGAAGAGCTTCTTCGTCATTTGGAGTATGTAATAGCAGTGCTAAGATGCCTGGGGTATTCTGTGAACGAAATAAAGTCTAGTCTAGTACCCTCTCAAGACATGTGCTTTCTGGGTGTGAGACTGAATACTGGCCTTTCTAACCCCGGACAAACAAAAGAATCTTTCCCTTTACTTCCATCATCTATCTCGTCAGTCCGGGCTGACTGCAAGGACAGTCCTTCAAGCCTTAGGGTTCATGGCATCTTGTATTCTGGTGCTTCCCAATGCCAAACTGCATATGAGGAAGTTGCAATGGTATCTCAAGAATGTATGGACACAGCACTGCCAGGATCTGGACACTGTCATTCCAATAATACCTTGCATTCAAAAGGAATTTTTGTGGTGGGCTCAGGAATGTCACCTAAACAAGGGACTCTCTGTGACCCGGCCAGAGGCGAGTCAAATTTTAACGACAGATGCCTCGGACAAAGCTTGGGGAGCTCATCTAAACGGAAAGTGGATACAAGACAAGTGGCCTGTCAGACTACAGCATCTACATATCAACTTGAAGGAGATGTTAGCAGTCCAGTTTGCATTAATAGCTTTCAAGGATTTACTTCTTCCAGGGCAGGTGTTGATTCTAACAGACAACACAACTGTCATGTGGTACATCAACAAGCAAGGGGCAACACATTCTTATCCTCTATGCAGGCAAGCAATGATTTTGTGGGAGACTGCTCTCAGTTTACAACTAAGTCTTCAGGCAAGGTTTCTGCCGGGAGCACAGAACTCCTTAGCAGATGTGTTAAGCAGACAAATCATGGATCCCCACGAGTGGAAACTGGATCTTCATGTATTTCAGAAATTGACAGTGTCCTGGGGAACTCCAGACATAGATCTGTTCGCTTCTCCACTAAACCACCAGCTGCCAAAGTTTTGCACAAAGAGGTTTCATCCCACAGCTTGGAAAGTGGATGCTCTTTCTTTCAGTTGGTAAAATCTTCATGTGTATGCCTTTCCACCTCTGCCTCTCCTCCCAAAGGTACTTCTGAAGGTCAGACAGGACAAGCCAAGGATGATTTTGATAGCTCCAGATTGGCCTCGACAGCACTGGTACCCATTACTGAGAAGTCTAGTACGGAAGCCTCCATGGCCTTTGCCTTTGATTCCACATCTGTTGTCCCAGGAGGACAGTCATTTGCTCAATGTCAAACTTCACTCTCTTCACCTAACAGCATGGCATATTCTGTTTTAAACCATAGAGGGTCTCAACTTCCACAACAAGTTTTGAATGTGATTTTGGAAGCTAGAAGGCCTAGTACAAGGAAAGTGTATGCAGATAAATGGAAGAGATTTTTGTTTTGGAGTGCAGCTAAGGATTTGGATGTTTCTGAGCCTGATTTAAGTGTGGCTCTTCAATATCTTACTGAGTTGTTAGACAAAGGTTTGTCCTTCTCTTCTATTAAGATTCATGCTGCAGCAATTTCAGCTCACTACGACTGTGACCCACCATTGTTTTCTCATCCTTTGTTCAAGCAATTTCTTAGAGGGGCAAAGAATATAAGACCCCCACGAAGAGCTCCTACTCCTGCTTGGGATCTCAATTTTGTGTTGGAGAAACTCACTCTACAACCTTTTGAGCATGCAGCTACTGCTGAGTTGAAATATTTGTCATGGAAGACTGCTTTTTTGTTGGCCATTACCTCTGCAAGAAGGGTTTCTGAATTGCAGGCCCTTATGGCAGTTGAGCCTTTCTTAATTTTCCATAAGGATAGGGTATCTTTACGTACTAATCCTTCCTTTATGCCTAAAGTGGTTTCTAGTGTGGCTTTAAACCAAACTATTCATTTGCCTACTTTTTATGCAAATCCCCAAAATAAAGGGGAAAAGATTTTGCACACTTTAGATGTACACAGGCAGTTGCGATATTATTTGGACAGAACTAAAGGGTTCAGACAATCTCAGCAGCTATTAGTTTCTTTTGCTTTGTGCTCTCTGGGCAAGCCCGTGTCAAAACAAACTATTTCTAAGTGGATTGGATTTTGCATTGCTTTCTGTTATTCCCATCATGGCAAAGAGATTCCAGCTGGGATTAGGCCTCATTCCACTAGCGCTACTGCCACTTCAACAGCTTTTTTGAGGGGGGTGGCAACTAAGGATATTCTGGAGGCAGCCACTTGGAGTTCAAGTGCATACCTTCTCTAGGCATTACCACCTTCCACTATACTCTAAATCCAGGGCTGGTTTTGCCACTGCTGTGTTGCAGGGCATTTTAGCATGTCCTGCTTCATTATAGTTTAGCCATCCTCCCTTACCTCTGCTTTGGGATTCTACCCAAGTGTTAGGACTGCAGCAATGTGAGATGAAGAACATAGTGCAGTTTTGTACCTACCATAAATGTAGATGTTCGAAGATCCACATTGCTGCAGTCCAATTTACCCTCCCTCCTTCCCCTCTGTAGTTTGAGGTGGTTGTGTGGGTTGGGTGATCCATCTGAGGTATATTGTGTATATTGTATTTATTGTACATATTTTTGGTGTTAGGCTGGTTGGTGGTTTAGTTGTTGTCTATGGGTTTGACCTTTCTTTTTAGGGTCTTCTGACATCTGGGGCAAGAAAAGACTGAGGATATGACGTCGGTCATGCGCATTTGTACCCTGACGTTCTGATGTCAGTCAAATGCGCCTTGACCGACGTCAGCCTTATACTCTGATATTCGGGCCAACCGAGGGACAGCGGACTACCCAAGTGTTAGGACTGCAGCAATGTGGATCTTCGAACATCTACATTTATGGTAGGTACAAAACTGTACTTTCTTTTCATACCTGGCTAACATGTCTGTAACTTTTGGGCCAAACATTGAGGTAGCATCAACAGAAGCATTGACAAAGGAAAACTTGAAGGGGTATGCAAAATCACACAAGCGCATCCAGGCATGGCGCCTAATGGCAACGGCTATACCCGCTGCTCTAGATATCCCTTAGGTTGTATGTGCAATAAGCTGCATAGACGAATTTGAGATAGACTCCAGAGTGACGAGCTGGGAGGCAACCTGATCTCAAACCTAGTCAGACGCTGCTCCTACAAGGGTGTCTGAAAGCTCAGTTATCAGATCCCTTGGTAGGGGGGGGGGGGTGTCCACATAATCAGGGCTCCAGAGATTCCTTTTCCGTATAGCCCTACCAGCGCTCCTGAGTGGAGGCCCGATTGCTCACCTTTGGAAGCAGTCAGCGGAAGGTTTTCTCACACCATTCAGCTTGGCTCACAATAACATCAGATTCCTGAGTGCAGACAGTAATTACCAGAGGTTATCGCATTCCCTTTAGTATTATCCCCAAACTCTAAAGGCGAATCCGTGGCATTCCACCCAGTCACAGGGATCTAGCAGCACTAGACGTTCAAAAGCTACTTCAAAAAAGTCATCCAAGTAGTCCCTCCAGCCCAGATAAGATCCGGATTCTACTCATGATTCTTTAGTGCCAAAATCGACAGGGGACTGGAGGCCAGTCTTGGATCTCAGACTATTGAACACATCTGTGCAACGGACAAAATTCCGGATGGTCATGGTTCAGTCTAACCTTCCCTTTGTAGAGATGGACGATTGGATGTGTACTCTATAGATGTCCTTCAAGGATGCATCTGCAGTCATCACATATGGGTTGTCCTGCCTCAGGCAGCCCTTCGGTCGGCCGGATTCGAAAGTCTGGGTCTGGCCTCGGCTGATGTCGCACTTTCCCCAACGTCAGAGCGCCTGGGGTATAAAAGCGTCAGCCGACGCCATCTTTCTCAGTCTTTCTTGCCGCGTGGTGCCCGAAGCAGAAGCAGTTCGCAAGTGCCGGTCGGTCAGCTCCTGTGATTCAGCTACCGAAGACTTCGAAAAAGCTAAGTACCCCGTTGGGGACACTTTCTTGCCTCAGCCGATGTCAGATGAAGTTAATAATTGTTTAACCTGTGGGAAACAAATACCTCATAAGGATTTCCACTCTTACTGCCTCCCCTGCCTAGGCCCAGACCACGACGTCTCGGCCTGTTCAGCCTGTGCTTCCTTCAACCGACGAACTCTTAGACGTCTGTCGGAGTTTGCAGAGGAGTTTTTTGAGGCTAGTTTTGCTTATATAATGCCGTCGGAGACTCCGACTTCGCATTTAGTCAAAAAACAGAAGGACAAGGATCGACACACGCGGGCCGTGGTTTCGGCTGAAACCTCGGTCAGGCCTACCGCGAGTGTCTCTGTTTCGGCTGAAACAGAGTCCTTGGTACTTCCTACTACCGAAACCACACAACCGACTACCTCGGCCCTGGAGACCCCGGCCGAGTCGGTCATTGAATTACCTACACCGGTATCAGTAGGTAATTCAATGACCGACTCAGCCCTGGAGACCCCGGCCGAGTCGGACATTGAATTACCTACTGATACCGGTGTCCAGGAACCTTCCGACACCATTACTTTAGATAAGTCTACTCCTGCACGTGGTGCAGCCAGACCCCCTGCTTCCATGTCCCATTAAGGCTTTCTCTAGGGCTAAGGCTGCTAAACTTTCTAAGGCTTTGCCTCCCAGAGTTACCTCTCAGAGACCTTCTTCTAGCTCTCAGATTCTTACCCTAGCAGAGGATCTGATTTCATTAATTAGGGGCTCCCAACCTCATCCGGACAGGGGCTCTCAACCTCCTCCAGACAAAAGGCCCAGGGTTGAGCCCTCTGATCCACACTCCTCAGATGAGTCCACGGATGGCTCTGCTCTGTCAGACCACCAGGAGGAGGCTTATTCGGCCTACGAGGATTCTGATGCTGAAGAATCTATTTCCTCGGCCTCCCCTCCTGAAGAGTTTTCATTTGGAGAAACATTACACACTATGTGAGAACACTTTCAATGGCATGGTCAGGAATTCTCTGATTCCAGAAAGAGATTAAAGACCTTTTTACATTTACCTCGGCACAGGCCCTTAGCTATACCTCCTGTTTTGAATGTAATTGATGATGTTTACTCAGATGCTTGTACTGCCCCTGACTCTCTCCCTCCGGTTCCTGCCAAACCTGATAGGTACTACAGGGTCCCGTACTCTCATTTTCACTTGTACAAGGCCCACTCTGCTGACCCAGAGACTATTTCCCAGGGCCCTAAAGGGGTTGCAGCTGCCACTGCTAAAAATCCTCTACCCTCTGAAAGGGAGTCCAGAGCATTAGAGAGATGGGGTAAGAAAGTGTATACTTCTACAACTCTTTCCATGAGGGCATTAAACTGTCAATTCCATATGATACAGTATCAAGAGTATTTACTAGATGAATTGCATAAGAAACTGTCCTCTTCTGAACCCCTTGATCGTAAATCCCTTCAGGATCTGGTGCATAATTCCCAGCTGGTCAGTAACCATTTCTTGCAGTGTGGTTATGATGCATTGGAAGCTTCATGTAGATCAGCTATGACAGGTGCAGTTATACGTAGGCATGCCTGGCTGAAGGAACAATCTCTGCCAGACCATGTTAAAGCTAAGCTTTTGGATGCTCCTATGGAATAGCAAAAATTATTTGGTTCCACGGCTCAAGAGGTTTTAAAGAAATTTGAAGAAAAGGCAAAATCTGTGCAAACAGTTAAGGACTTTCTGCAAGTCCAACCACCGAGATTCAGCAGAAATTGGCCTACTAAGAATTGGTCCTTTCCGGACTCAGACAGAGCTCAAAGAGGCAGGAATAGACGTGCCAGAGGTAGAGGGCAAGCTAGAGGCTCCTACAGAGGCCGTCAGTGGCAGCCTCCCAACCAGAGAGGTAGTGCAGGATCTAAAACTGCTACACCAGGACAGACTCAATGACTTTATTTTGACTCCGCCGACCAGGGCTCAATTAGAAGCACCTTTGGGCGGAAAACTTTCTTTATTCTCAAAAAATTGGCACAGCATTACAGGGGACACATGGACACTACAAATAATAGACAAAGGATACAGGTTCCATTTCCACTCTTTGCCAAAAAGAAAAGGCATGCCAAACCTGCCACCAAATCAGAGGACAGAGGCTTTGAAGCAAATTACCAACTTACTGCAAATGAAAGCCATAGAAAAGGTACCTCTTTCAGAACAAGGCCAGGGATTTTACTCAAGATTATTCCTTGTTCCAAGAAAAGAAAATCAATGGAGGCCTATTCTCGACTTGTCCGCACTGAATACGTACCTCATTGTGCCAAAATTCAAAATGCTGACTCTACAGCAACTCCTTCCCATGCTGGGCAAGGGGTCTTGGCTGGTGACTCTAGACCTCAAGGAGGCATACCTGCATGTCCCTATTCGACAAAGCTGCAGAAGACACCTCAGATTTCTTGCAGGGTCAGAGCATTATCAATTCTCAGCATTGCCCTTTGGCTTATCTACTGCGCCCAGAGTATTCACGAAATGCCTGGCATCAGTAATTGCACACTGCAGACTTCAGGGGATTCAAATCTACCCTTATCTGGACGACTGCCTAATACAAGCGGACAGCAAGAAACTTTGTTAAAGGATTTGGACTATGCCATTCACCTGTTACAGGCCTTGGGATATACAGTCAACATCCACAAATCAAGACTGGTTCCATCCCAAAGAATAACATTCCAGGGTGCGGATCTAGACACAACCACCCAGATGGCTTTTCTCACAGAAGAAAAACAAGAACAGCTACCAGTTTACTTTCAGAATCTCACAAGACAAACTCAGATGACTGCAAGGAAAATCCTGCAGGCCCTGGGTTACATGGCATCTTGCATTCTTCTGATCCCACAAGCAAGGCTTCATATGAGGAAATTACAATGGTACCTAAGAAGTTTATGGACTCAGCACAGTCACAGCTTAGAAGCTCTGATCCCACTCATTCCTTGCCTTCAAAAGGAATTTCAGTGGTGGGCTCAAGCCTGCCAGTTGAACAGCGGGCTGCCCTTCAGCAAGCCAAGAGCCAACCAAACCATCACCCCGGACACTTCAGACCAAGGCTGGGGAGCGCACATGGAGGACAGATGTATACAAGGGCTATGGTCGCAAAGAGAGCTGCCCATGCACATAAACCAAAAGGAGTTGCTGGCAGTGATACACACAATCAAGGCCTTCAAACCTTTCCTTCACCAAGGCCACCTGTTCATAAGGACAGACAACACCACAGTTATGTGGTACATAAACAAGCAAGGAGGCACCCATTCCTACCCTCTTTGCAGACTGACAATGAACCTATGGGAACTGGCATTGAAACTCAACATACAGCTACAGTCCCAGTTCGTGCCAGGGAAAGACAATACACTGGCAGACAGTTTAAGCAGAACTACCATGGATGCACACGAATGGATGCTGCACCCAGACATCATCTTGCAAATCACACAATCATGGGGAAGGCCAGAAATAGACATGTTTGCTTCCCCCCTAAATCAGCAACTGAAGAAATTCTGCTCAAGGACATACCACCCACAAGCTTGGAAAGTGGACGCTCTCTCTTTCAGCTGGAAAGCTCTAACAGTGTATGCTTTCCCACCTCTTCCACTAATGACCAAGGTCCTACTGAAGATCAGGGCAGAGCAGCCCAGAGTAATCCTGATAGCCCCAAACTGGCCAAGACAGCACTGGTACCCACTGTTAAAGAGCTTGTCACAGACGAAACCATGGCCTCTCCCCTTATGGCCACTTCTACTGACGCAGCACAATTTCAGGACTCTACACGCCAACCTGAAAACCTTGCAGCTAACTGCCTGGAGAATACCATGACTCCCACTCAGGATAACCTATCCCAGAGAGTGAAGGATATTATTATGGAAGCTCGCCGACCTTCCACAAGGAAGGCATACACAGCAAAATGGAAAATATTTCACACCTGGAACACAGCAAAGGGCCTAGATGTGACTGTGATGAATATGGCATACATATTGGAATACTTGGCAGAATTGTCCCACAGTGGCCTGTCTTACTCTTCCATCAAGATACATGCCTCAGCAATCTCAGCAGAATACAATCTAAATCCACCTGTCTTCTCTCACCCTCTACTAAGACAGTTTCTAAGAGGAATCAAAAACATTAATCCTCCAAGGAAACCACCTCTACCTACTTGGGACCTGAATTTCGTGTTGGAAAAACTAACACTTCCTCCCTTCGAACCAGCAGCATCGGCAGATGTACAGTTTTTGTCTTGGAAAACTGCCTTCCTTCTGGCCATAACCTCAGCAAGAAGAGTATCTGAGCTCCAAGCTTTAATGGCGGTACAGCCATTCCTTATCTTTCATCAGGACAGAGTTTCTTTGAGGACCCAATCCTACATTCATGCCAAAGGTGATATCCAGGGTATCTTTGAACCAAGCTATTCACTTGCCTACATTCTTCCTACAGCCACAAAATAAAGGGGAAAGACTTCTGCACACCCTGGACATACACAGACAACTACGCTACTACTTGGACAGAACTAAGTTACAGAAAGACTGACCAGTTGTTTGTAGCATATGCTGCTGGGGTACAAGGAAAAGCAATTTCCAAACAAACAATTTCCAAATGGATAGGAAATTGCATTTGTTTTTGTTACTCCTTTCATGGAAAGACTGTGCCAGCTAACATTAGACCTCATTCCACGAGAGCCACAGCCACCACCACAGCCTTCCTAAGAGGGGTGGCTACCAAGGACATTTTAGAAGCTGCTACATGGAGCTCCGTGCATACATTTGCCAAGCATTACAATTTGCCTTTATACTCCAGATCCAGAGCAGGGTTTGCTATGGCAGTCCTGCAGGGTATCTTAACTACACCATCCTTCATTTAGTACCTCCACCCCCAGTTTGACTATGGTATTCTACCCATATGTGATGACTGCAGATGCATCCTTGAAGGACATAGTACAGATGTCCTTCATGGATGCATCTGCAGTCATAACAAGTGGGTTGTCCTGTCGTCAGGCAGCCCTGCAGTCGGCCGGATTCCAAAGTCCGGGTCCGGCTTCGGCTGATGTCGCACTCCACCCGACGTCATCTCTGTTGGTCTTCGGGTATATAAGCATCAGCCGACGCCATTTTCCTCAGTCTTTCTTGCCGCGTGGCGCCCGAAGCAGAAGCTGTTCGCAAGTGCCGGTCGGTCGGATCCAGAGATTACTTCTACCGAATACTACTGAAGACTTCTAAAGCTAAGTACCCGTTGGGGACTCTTTCTTGCCTCAGCCGATGTCAGAAAAAGTTAACAATTGTTTAACCTGTGGGAAACAAATACCTCATAAAGATTTCCACTCTTACTGTCTGCCTTGTTTAGGCCCAGCCCACGACGTAGCAGCCTGTTCGCCTGTGCCTCTTTCAACCGAATAACGCTTAGGCGCCGGTCGGAATTTGCAGAACAGTTTTTCGGTTCTGATTTTGCGTACATTATGCCGCCGGATCCTCCGACTAACCAATCTTCCAAAAACGCAAACATAAAGACCGTCACTCGCGGTCCGTGGTTTGCGACGAAACCACGGTAAAGCAAACCAGCGAGTGTCTCGGTTTCGGCGAAACCGAAAACTGATGAAAGTACAGCTGAACCTATTCTTACAACTGAGGCCCCTGCTACAACTCTTGAATCGACCTCAGAAATTTTACCCACTACGGTGCTTGACTTATCAGACACCATCCCTTGGATGTCTCTACCCCAGCACGTGGTGCTGCTAGGCCTCCAGCAGCCATGTCCATTAAGGCCTTCGCCAGGGCTAAAGCAGCCAAGACTACTAAATCAGTGCCTGTTAAACCCCCGACATCCAGGCCCTCTTCTAGTTCTCAAATGCTTTCTTTGGCAGAAGATTTAATTTCTTTAATTAGAGGATCTCAATCTCACCCAGACAGGGCCTCTCAGCCCCAGAGAAGAGACCTAGGGCAGAGCCCCTGAGCCAGTGTCTTCTGATGATTCTGCTGATGAATCAGACATAACTGACCAGCCAGAGGCTCCCTTCTCCAATTTTGAGGATTCTGATGCTGAAGAATCCATTCCAGCTGCTTCCCCACCAGAAGAATTCTCCTTTGGGGAAACCTTGCATGCCATGCGAGAACAGTTCCAATGGCAGCAACAGGATTTTCAGACTCCAGAAAAGACTTAGGACCTTTCTGCACCTCCCACAGCACAGGCCCTTAGCTATACCTCCTGTTCTCTCTGTGGTGGATGATGCTTTCAATGATGTTTGCTCCGCTCCAGATTCTTTACCCCAGCCCTGCCAAACCAGACAGATTTTACAGGGTGCCAGATACTCATCACCACCTTTACAAGGCCCCTCTTGCAGACCCAGAAACTATATCCCAGGGTCCCAAGGCAGTAGCCGACCACAGCTAAAACCCTATTCCTTCTGAAAGGGAAGCAAGGTCATTAGACAGATGGGGTAAAAGGTCTACACTTCAGCTACTCTCTCAGCTAGAGCTTTAAACTGTCAGTTTCACATGATACAATACCAAGAGTTTATGCTTGATCAGTTAACTAAAAACTAACCACTGATGAATCTCTTGATAAGAAATATGTATTAGAGATGGTAAATAACATACAACAGGTTAGCAACCATTCCTTAAAATGTGGCTATGATGCACTGGAGGCTTCATTTAGATCAGCCATGACAGGCACAGTGATAAGAAGGCATGCATGGCTAAAGGAACAAGCTTTACCGGATCATGTTAAAGCTAAGTTGCTAGATGCTCCTATGGACAAGACAAGTTTGTTTGGTACACCTGCCCAGCAGGTTATGAAGAAAATGGAAGAGAAGGCAAAATCTGTTCAAACTGTTAAAGATTTCTTGCAGGTTCAACCCCAAGGTTTAGCAGGAACTGGCCTGCCAAAAATTGGTCCTTTCCTGACTCCACAAAATTTCAAAGGGGCAGGAATAGACGTTCCAGAGGCAGAAACCAATCCAGAGGAGGTGCCTACAGAGGGCGACAGTGGCAAGGTAACAACAGAGGCACAGACAGAGCCACTGCCACTACATCAGCACAACCACAGTGACTTAATCCTAAATCCGCCTACCAGGGAACAAATAGCAGCTCCTCTAGGCGGAAAGTTAACCTTATTTTCAAAGAACTGGCACTACATAACAAAAGACAAGTGGATTTTACAAACCATAGATCAAGGTTACCGGTTTCACTTCCACACTTTACCAGTCAAAAGAGGAATGCCAAATCTACCTCCAAATCAAAACAGAGGCTCTACGCCAGATAATGGAGTTAGCAAACATGAGAGCTGTGGAAAGAGTGCCAACAGCAGAACAAGGAAAGGGGTTCTATTCCAGACTATTCCTAGTTCCAAGAAAGGAAAAAGTTGGAGACCAATTCTCGACCTGTCCACCTTAAATACATACATCATTGTCCCAAAATTCAAAATGCTGACCCTACAGCAACTTCTTCCCATGCTGGGCAAGGAGTCTTGGCTGGTAACTCTAGATCTCAAGGAGGCATACCTGCACGCCCCCATTCGACCAATCTGCAGAAGATACCTCAGATTTCTTGCAGGATCAGAGCACTATCAATTCTCAGCATTGCCCTTTGGCTTATCTACTGCCCAGAGTATTCACAAAATGCCTGGCATCAGTAATCGCCCATTGCAGACTACAGGGAATTCAAATTTACCCATACCTGGACGACTGCCTGCTACAAGGGGACAACAAAAGCAAGCTGACAACAGATTTACAAAGGGTCATTTACTTGCTACAAGGACTGGGATACACAGTCAATTTACAAAAGTCAAGGCTGATACCATCCCAAACAAGGACATTCTTGGGCTGAATTGGACACAGTACAACAAATGGCATTCCTGACTACAGAAAAACAAAAGAACTTCCTCTTTACTTCTTGGCACTAACAAAACTGAACAAGTTAACAGCAAGAAAAGTTCTGCAGGCCTTGGGCTTCATGGCATCATGCATAATCTTGGTCCCATTTGCCAGACTACATATGAGGAAACTACAGTGGTACCTAAAGAATTTATGGTCCCAACACAGACACAGTCTAGAAACAGAAATCCCACTAATTCCATGCTTAAAACAGGAGTTCCTATGGTGGGCTCAGGCATGCCAGTCAAACCCAGGCCTACCCTTTCGCAGATGTCAACCAAGCCAGACCATCACAACAGACGCTTCAGACCTAGGATGGGGGGCCCACATGCTGGACAAATGCGTGCAAGGATTGTGGACACAGGATCAACTTCACCTGCACATCAATCTAAAAGAAATGCTGGCAGTAAAACTGGCAATCCAAAAGTTCAAACCATTTCTCAAAGAGGGCCAGTTGATGATAAGGACAGACAACACCACAAGCATGTGGTACATCAACAAACAGGGAGGCACTCGTTCATACCCCCTATGCAGAATGACCTTGGAGCTGTGGACCCTGGCACTCCGCTACAACATGCAGTTACAGGCAATATTTGTACCGGGGAAAGACAATACTCTAGCAGACATATTAAGCAGAACCACTTCGGATGCCCACGAATGGAAGCTGCACCCAGACATCTTCAAGACCATCTCAAAGAAATGGGGAATGCCACAGATAGACCTATTCGCATCACCTCACAATCACCAGCTCAAAAAATTCTGCACAAGGACATTCCACCCACTAGCATGGAAAGTGGACTCACTCTCCTTCAACTGGAAAGGCCTAACAGCATATGCATTCCCACCTCTTCCTTTGATACACAAGGTACTACTAAAAATCAAGGAAGAACGTCCAAGGATAATCTTGATAGCTCCAAACTGGCCAAGACAACACTGGTACCCACTACTGAAGAGCATGTCTCGGAACAATATGTGGCCAATACCCCTGATGCCTTTGATGTTAACTCAGAACAACTACAGCATCATACATCCAAACCTAAAAACGCTGCAACTGACTGCATGGAACATCACATAGCAGCAGCTAATCCAGAACTTTCCCAAAGAGTTAAAGACATTATTCTTGAAGCGCGCAGACCTTCACCAAGAAGGAACTATGCTGGAAAATGGAGAAGGTTTGTCATTTGGAGTACGGAAAGAGGAAAAGATGTGTCAATCATAGATATGCCTAACATTCTGGAGTATCTGGCCGAACTTCTTCATTCAGGCCTGTCCTACTCCTCCATCAAGATGCATGCATCAGCTATTTCAGCAGAATACAGCTTTGATCCACCTGTTTTTTCGCACCCTTTGCTCAGGCTGTTCCTCAGAGGAATCAAGAATGTAAAACCTCCAAGGAAACCACCATTACCAGCTTGGGATTTAAACTTTGTGCTAGAAAAGTTGACACTATCACCCTTTGAACCAGCAGCAACAGCAGACCTACAACACCTGTCATGGAAAACTGCTTTCCTACTAGCAATTACTTCAGCAAGGAGGGTTTCAGAACTTCAGGCCTTAATGGCAGTGCAACCCTTCCTAATCTTCCACCAAGATAGTGTCCATGAGGACTAATCCTACATTTATGCCCAAGGTGGTATCCAGAGTGTCTTTAAACCAGGCAATCCACCTACCTACCTTCTTTCCCAACCCACAAAACAGAGGGGAAAGAATACTGCATACCTTGGATGTACATAGACAGCTACGCTACTACTTGGACAGAACAAAAATAGCAGAAAGACTGACCAACTTTTGTAGCCTATGCAACAGGAAGGGAAGGAAAAGCTATTTCCAAACAGACAATCTCCAAATGGATAGGAAATTGCATACGATACTGTTACTCCTTCCATGGAAAACCAATTCCACAGAACATAAGACCTCATTCTACAAGGGCAACAGCCACTACCACAGCCTTCTTACGAGGAGTGGCAACCAAAGACATTATTGAGGCGGCTACTTGGACCTCCGTGCATACATTTGCCAAGCATTATAATTTGCCTCTATATTCCAGATCCCGAGCAGGGTTTGCCACTGCTGTACTGCAAGGGATCCTAAACACACCATAATCTACTTTTATCCTCCTCCCTAGTTGGCTATGGTATTCTACCCACTTGTTATGACTGCAGATGCATCCATGAAGGACATAGTACAGTTTTGTACCTACCATAAATGTAGATGTCCGAACTGGATAGCATCTGCAGTCAGGATTACCCTCCCTCCTTCCCCTCTGTGGTACTCCTAGGGTGTTTACCCTCCTAATAGCTAGCTGTTGGGGGGGGAGTCTTTTATGGTGTATTTGTTTGTATATATGTACATATATGCTTATTGTTGTGTTTACCTCTATCTATTTGGAAACATTGGCATCTATCCAAATTTTAGCCTGCAAGAGGGCTACTGGCATCTGGGGCAAGAAACACTGAGGAAAATGGCGTCGGCTGATGCTTATATACCCGAAGACCAACAGAGATGACGTCGGGTGGAGTGCGACATCAGCCGAAGCCGGACCCGGACTTTGGAATCCGGCCGACTGCAGGGCTGCCTGACGACAGGACAACCCACTTGTTATGACTGCAGATGCTATCCAGTTCGGACATCTACATTTATGGTAGGTACAAAACTGTACTTTTTGTACCTACCATAAATGTAGATGTCCGATAGGTATGCATCTGCAGTCAGGTTTACCCTCCCTCCTACCCCTCTGTGGTATTCCTAGGGTGCTTACCCCTCTTTTAGCTAGCTGGGGGAATCTATTATGGTGTATTTGTTTGTATATACATGTATATATATATATTTTTGCAAATGTTTGGAATTTTATTGCATTTATCCAAATTTAGCCTTCTGAGAGGGCACCTGGCGTCTGGGGCAAGAAAAACTGAGGAAGATGGCGTCAGCTGATGCTTTTATACCCCAGGCGCTCTGACGTCGGGGAAAGTGCGACATCAGCCGAGGCCAGACCCAGACTTTGGAATCCGGCCGACCGAAGGGCTGCCTGAGGCAGGACAACCCATATGTGATGACTGCAGATGCATACCTATCGGACATCTACATTTATGGTAGGTACAAAACTGTACTTTCTTCAGGATGCGTATTACCACATAAAGATGGACAAGCGTTCCATAAGTTATCTCCTCTTCCAGCTAGGAGCCAGTCATTACCAGTTTCGAGCACTGCCCTCCGACCTCGGCCTCACCACAACCCCCAGGGTGTTAACCAAATGTATGGCAATCTTAACTCATTTGAGACAACAAGGATTCCATGTGTTTCCATATTTAGATGACTGGCTCCTCACCGCCCCCTCCAAGAATCTACTTTGTGCCACAGACTTTGTTCTGCTTCTTGCCGAAACTTTGACATAACAGTCATCAAAGAAAAATCACAGCTCTTTCCAAGCAGGATCTGGAATTTATCAGAGCAAAACTAAATGCAATATTCTGTGTGGCCTCCATTCCTCATCACAGGTTGTTAAAGCTAATATGGCAACTACAAGTTATCCTTTCCCAAGACAAAGTTCCTGCTCGTCTGGTACTAAAACTTCTCGGATCCATGACAGCAACAATAACATTAGTCCCCCTAGTGAGGTATGACATGCGGCTGCTTCACTGACTGTTGGCGTCATGATGGCCACTTCTGACACACCCCATGTCCCATCCAGTCTTGATAACAAATTGGTGCAAAAAGGATTTATCTTGGTTTATGAAGCCAGAAAAAAATTTATGGAGTCTTCCTTTTCCCCCCTCTCAGCCCAAGGCCATAGTGACTGCGGGCGTTTCCCAGATAGGGGGGAGGGGGGCATTTTCTGGGAAAAACTGTCCAAAGCACTAGGTCCCCATAAGAGGCCAATTTGCAAATCAGTGTCCTAGAACTGAGGGCAGTGATTCTAGCATCGCAAGCATTTGTCTGCCCTTCATTCAGGGACAATTACTATCCAATCAGACAAAATGTCAGTACTCTGGTACATCAAAAAACAGGAGAACCAGGTCCTACCTCCTGTGATGGGAAGCCTTAAGAGTTTGCCAATGCCCAATCGCCTCCAGCCTCTTTCTGATAGCAATGCATATCCCAGGGAACTCCAATGTGATTGCGGACAGACGGAGCAGGTGTATCCTTCTGCCTCAGGAGTGGGGTCTCAATCCCAATGTAGCAACGAAGATGTTTCGCTGATGGGGTTAGCCTTGCTGCAATCTGTTTGCCTGTCCCATAAACCACAAATGCAGCAGCTACTTTCCCCTAATTCCCCCTCTCAGGGAGTCCCCAAGAGATGCACCACTTCATTATTGCCCCTGGGACGTCTGTATGCTTTACCCCAATTCCACTAATCCCCGGTTTCTGAGGAAAGCCCAATGGTTGAGTTGCAAAGTGATTCTCATTGTACCTTACTGGCCCTATCAAGTCTGGTTTCACTTTCTTTGGCCTCACCTGCTTCTCCGCCCGTGGACTCTGGATCCAACTCTGAACCTGCTATCTCACCCTCAGGGCTTAGTGCTTCCCAGCCTTCATCATCTCAAGCTGACGGCTTGGTTTCTCCAATTCCAGAACAACTTGTCCTCCCTAGTGCAGAAGATACGTCTGGCTTCCCATAAACAGTTCACCAGAAAAAATTAGCTAAACAAATGGAAAAGATTCTCTATTTGGATGTGTAACAAATGGCATTGATCTTTTCTTGGCACTAGTTGGTAAGGTCCTGGAATACTTAGCCACCTTATTTTAATTGGGAGCCTCAACTTCTACAATTAAAGTTCATCTAGCTGCCATTTCGAATTTTCATAATTATTTTGATGATCATTCATTGATGTCTCATCATCTGTGCAAAGTTTTCCTTAAAGACACTCAGCATTTAAAACCCCCCTTTCAAAGATCCAGTAGCACCTTGGGATTTGACCTTAGTCTTACAATGCTTAGTTTGTCATCCCTTTGAGCCAGCAGCCACTTGTGACCTGAAGTTTTTATCTTGGAAGACCCTCTTCCTAGTAGCTATCATGTCTGCTAGGAGAATTTCAGAGTTACAGGCTTTGTGTGTGAATCATCCATATATAATCTTCCGGAAAGAAAGAGCATCACTCAGAACCAATCCCTCCTTCCTTCCTTACAAAAGTTGTATCAGCATCCAATATCAACCAGACCATAGACTTACCAGTCATCTTTCCAAAATTTTTTAAATGGAGAGTACTGCTTGCATATGTTGGACATTCACAGGCAGTTACGTTTTTACTTGGACAGAACAAAATCCTGTAGAAAGTCAGGGCAGCATTTTCTTTCCTTTTCAGGTACCAGATTGGGCAAAAACCGGTATCAAAGGTAATCTTGTCAAAATGGTTACGAGACTACATTACCTTTATATACAACCAGAACAAACTCAAACTACCAACAAAAATTAGAACTCATTCTACAAGATCTAATTCTACTTCAGCAGTTTTCCATTCCAGAGCTTCTATGGAAGACGTATGTGCAGCTGCAACATGGGCTACCCCACATACCTTTATCACTCATTACAAATTAGACATGGTCTCCAGGGGAAGAGCATGCTTTGGCTCTGTGGTGCTCAGTAATATTCTTCCTTAGGGCTGCTCAGGTTCTAAAGTAGCTCGGGACTATGTCCCATCAGTCAAGAATGAATGAAGATTGATAACGTCCGATAAAGAAGTTATGTTCTTACCATAGCGTTTCATCTGTGTTGTCAATCTACATTCATTCTTGACATCCCACCCTCCTGCCCCCTTCCAAGAGACTCCTGGAGGTTTGGAAGTAGTCCTGGGTTTTTTTGTCAAAGGGTTGTTCCTCAAACAGAGTTTCCATATTTTTCTTAGTGGTAGGCAAACTCGATCTGAGGTAATGGGAAAGAGAGGCAGTATGTGTAGAGCCTTAGCTCGAGAGTATTTGACTGGCACGAGCTTTTTACAACGGCTGAGTCAGTTCCGAAGGTTCAGAACCGAACCCATCCGTCAAGAATGAATGAAGATGGACAGCATAAATGGAATGTTATGGTAAGAACATAACTTATTTTACATTTATACATTCTAAGATTTTAGAGAGGTTGAAGTTAATAAAGAGAAAGCCTGTGTGCAGCTTAGTGGATTGTACCGGCAGCAGTTATGTATAAAAATTTTGTCATTTCAGTGAAAAGTTTTGTGCATTTTGTTTAAGGAGAGTATTTGGAGAGTGTCGTATGGTGAACACAAGTCTCAAACTTGTGATGGGCATGTGCAGGACCAGGATTGATCAAGATGTTTAAGCAGTGGTTTAAAACTGTTGAGTTTGTTGGAGAGTTTTATATGTGTGGAGATACTAATCTAGAGTTTAGCGTTATATTGGAAGTAGAATGAATCTCCTGCAACATTATTTGACTTATTTGTAAGTAATAAGAATTTGTTACTAGAGTGGAGGTCCCTTGCTGGACAGTAGGTCAATAAAAAGTTATGTAATGCAGGGCATTTTTCTGGATAATGAATGAGTTTGTGTGCTGCAGTTAGTTGTGAAAATGTAAGGTAGCTCAAGCTAGTTTAATTGCTTTAAGCTATGACAATGGTGGGTCCTATGTCTGAGACTGGTATTCTAGCTATTTTATTGTAGCAGGAGGCAAGTTTCTTTCTTGAGTATCATTTAAGTTTAAGATGGGAGCAGCATATAAGAGAGTTGGTAATAAGACGGTAGTGGCTAGACTTTTTCTTGCAGTATCTGTAAGGAATTCATTGATCCTATAAAGGGAGCCTGGTTTCTGGTGTGTAGATTTAATGGTGTGCTGTATATGGTGGTCATATTTGAGATGGTCATTTATTAATATGCCAGGAAGTTTACTGAGTGTCAGTTTCAATGTCAGTATTTGCTGACTTTATGGCAAAAATTTGCTTTTGATTTTGTTAACGTTTTGAGGTAAAAAGCATTAACTTATTTTTCTTGGAGTTGAATATGTTCGATTCTTTGAGCCAGGTTTCTACAGAGGAGAAAGATTTTTGATTAATGCCTTGGAGCTTCTTTATTGTTGAGTCTGCAAATATTGTTGAGTCGTCTGCATACTGAACTAAGATAGCATGGTGAGTGGAGGTGTCAATAAATGTATTAAATAATAGAGGACCCATGACAGAGCCCTGAGGGACACCTCTAGTAACTGGTTGAAAGGATGAGTAGGTTTGTTGCCATTTAACTGCTTGTTGCCTTCCAGATAGGTAACTAAGAAACCACAACAAAGGAGTATTGTGCAAGTCCTATTGAGAGTTGAACGAGCAGTTGCTGATGCAAGACAGTATCAAATGCCTTTAACAAGTGTAAGAAAATGATGGACATAAGCAGACCATTGTTTCTGTGTTGGTTTATTATATTGGTAAAATGTAGTAGCGCAGTAGTAGTGCTGTGCTGGGGCCTAAAGCCATGTTGTGTTTCTGAGAGCAGGTTATTTGAGGTTAGGTGTTGCATCAACTGCATATGGATGCAGTTCTCTAATATTTTGGAGAGGGGGAAGAATTGCTGTTGGTCTGTAGTTATTAAACTCTCTAGATGTGCCACCTTTGTGAGTGTTATGATGCAGGATTTTTTCCACCGTGATGGGATGCATCTTTCTGCTGTGGACCTATTAATTAGTATAGACACAGGGAAGTCTGTGACTTCTGCGGCCATTTTTAGGTAGTCTGATGGTAGTTGGTGTACAGCTGTGGAAGTAGTTTTTAGTTTAAGGATCAGCTTCCTTATGAGCGAGGTAGATACTGAACTAAAATTGAAGAGCTGTGAGTGACTTTGATTGGACAGGAGTAGAGAGAGGGAGCAGATGTATTAGTGTGTAAGAGAGAGAATATTGAATGTGTTAAAGTAGGAATTGAATTGAGTGGGGATTGAGCCTGTCGTATTGTCTGTTTTTTGGAGTGGAAGTGGTTGTCTTGCTAGGGTGGAGTAGTTTATTTAATGATGGCCAAAAATGTTTTGGGTTGTTTTTGTTTGTCTTGTAGGCTGATAAAGTATCTTTGCTTATCCTGCTTGACATGGAGTTTTGCAAGATTTCTAGGATGTCTAAATTACTGGAAGGCATTTTGAGTTCTATTTTTACACCAGATTTAAAGGTTTTATCCTTGTCGTTATCACCTAATTATTTTCATCCTGCTGGATGATCTCTCCTTAGTCCCAGACCAACACAAAGGATATGCTAAACATAAAGTATGACTATCTTGTACTAGACTTGGCATCAGTATCAAAATGGAAAAGATTTTCCTTCCTGTGCCATTCCATGGACCCAAACCCCAGAAAAACTAAGGTGACACTGTACCTGGAATACTTGTCAAACAAATCCAAGTTAGGTTGCACACATCAGGTATTTCAGCCTACTGACCAACACATCCCCTCTCTTTGTTCTATGCTTTCTGTTAAACAGGTCTTTAGGGGTGTTATTCACCTTAGACCCCTAAAGAAATAAACGGACCCACAGTGGGGACTTGAATTTTGTTCTAGAGGAGCAAACATGGTCTTTCTTTGAGAGAACATGGGAGGCAGCAGTTTGTTTTGAAATTCCGTTTTTTTTTCCCCCTGGCAGTTTCTCTTCATGTACATCATCGTTATCTGATAGTATATGTAATGATTCGCTAATTGCATCTTCAACCATCGGTTCACTAGCTATCTCTTAAAAAGTAACCGTTTACAAATAAATCTTTCAGAGGTTCCAGTATGTTTGACTGTGAATGTACATTTGACTGAAACAATGTAAAAAAAGACAAGGTACTTCTAGGCTGAAAATCCATTTGACTGGAAAACCATTTAGCTGACAACTGGGAAGTGTAGAGGTGGTGTTTATGGTGCCATTTTTTATTATGGGAGTTGTTAATGTAGTAATTTAGAAGATTGTGTGGATCAGTAATGCTTCCTGTCAGGTTGGACTTGCAGATCTGTAGATGTTTGTGCACCTGCAGTAATTTTGTGTGTGTGTGTGTGTGTGTGTGTGTGTGTGTGTGTGTGTGTGTGTGTGTGTGTGTGTGTGTGTATTCTGTCTACTCTGCTGTTGTACGACCATGGAGTTTGTAATTAAGGTGGTGTGGGGGGTGCAGTGGGGCGTGTTTAGAATGTTATCCTCGAAGTGGCTTTTCAGTCAAAAGTACTTTTTTGGACGTTTTGTGTTTCAGTCAAAAGTACTTTTTTGGACGTTTTGTGTTTCAAGTCAAAAGTACTTTCAGTCATAGTAGAACTCTTTCAGAGTAGCAGTTCCAGTAAATTTCTTCTGAGGTGTGTTGTTACTATTCATACTGTGTCACTTAAAATATTAATAGTGATGCAGGTGGAAAATAGTGTGTATTCCATCATTGAGGCAAACGCCAATTTAATATTTGGTTAACTGCTTCTCAAGGGTTTTCAGACAAACCTTGCTCGTGCAGTATTTGTTGTAGTAATAAGGATTTGCTTACTGGTAAACTAGAGATGTGTAGTCCGCAACTTTTAAGTCTGTTGTTTTATATGTTTGTATTCCAAGTACTGTGTGGAAAATCATTATCAACATGAAATCTTCAAAAAAAGTTAGTACTTTTTTCTTTTATTTACTGTATTTGTGTGCGTGTTACTTTTATTCTGATTTAACAGATTCAACAAAAATGAAGTCTTAGTCCCACTCAGAAATGTCCTAGATAATAGCAGTGTTTGATCGTCTTTCTCAGTGTGTGTAGTACTCTTTGGTGCTTATTATGTGGAGTTTACTGCATTAGCAGAAAATATCTGTTCCTCTTCCAAATAACTGCATAATCAATGTCAGTAACAGCAGTGTTCAGTTTTCTGTTGATGTTCTCAGGAATTTATTTTTCTTAGTGGAAAATAGGGGTCCTATTTCTGACTAACAAATAGCATTAAATGTTCACAGAGTAGGTATCACAAATATTTGGTCTGCCATAGGGCACCTGCTACTAAGGTTGTATCTGATGTCCTTTTCATTCTTCCTCAACTCATGAAGTTCAGATCCAGTCCTCAGATCCGTCTTAGCCGTATACTCCAGATCGAACTATCGAGCTTCTCCATCTACTTACAATGCCTTAGTCCATCCCCATTACATCAGATCTCATTTGCCACCATTGTGCTCAGACGCAGGTTCCTCTCTCGAGCAGGTGTATATAGTGAAGATTTTTGAATTAAACAGCTTGTGAAGATAGAATAAAAGGATTTTCTTAGATACTTTATATAAATCCTCCCTCTTACTTCTCGCTGGCATTAGAATCTTTATTTTGTGTGTGTGTATATATGTATATATATATATATATATATATATGTATATGTATATATATATATATATATATATATATATATATATATATATATATATATATATATATATATATATATATATATATATATATATATATATATATATATATATATATATATATATATATATATATATATATATATATATACACACACACACACACACACACACACACACACACACACACACACACACCATAGCTGGTATTTTATTTACCTTTTCAGATCCAGATCGGGGTCATATCAGTAGCGTCCTCTATCGAATCCGTGAAAATTCCTAAGTCATCCAACATTACTCTCTCCCTTTCTCTTATTCGTCAAGTTGTTTTGGAGTCTGAAATCCCTGAGAGGTCTGGAATCTGATCCGAAGATATTTTCTTCTTCGACTCTGGCTCTTTCACTGATTGGTTCCGCTACAATACTGACAGATCAGAATGGGCCCTGGAGCCGAAGTGTCGGCGTCAGATCCATGTGACAGGGATCGGCTCTGATCCATCCCTGTCCCTTGGAGCCTCAGCCATGGATAGTTTGGGTCTAGTTCCATCCTCGAGGCATGGATCTGAGTGTGGTCGAAATCTGCCTTCGGTAGGAGCTTTGGCTAAAGCTCGGCTGGTTTGAGGCTTCTCTAGGTCCATTTGCTTTTGAGATTGTGGAAAGGGCTTTTCTCTATCCAGAGAACTGCTGTCTCATTTTCCAGACCCTTTCCCTTCCCCCACTTTGGCTCTGATTTCTGATTCGATCAGGCCTACTCAATAGGGGCAGCCAGTTCCAGTAAGTATCCAATCTGTTCCAGTAGAGGAACCTCCTCTCTCTTCCAGTACTTCTCCTGAACATACCACAGAGGAAGTGCATTGGAAGAGAACATGCAAGAGGAGGCACATGGACTCCTCAGTGAAGTCTGTCATGGAAGATATCAGTTTTGATGGAGAAAGGTCCCCTAGATCGCCACCAGATAACATCTCCTTCAGAGACATTTTAGAGCTCGTTGGACAAAAAGATGACTGGTCTTCCAAAAGTCCGTTTCTGGAAGAATTGGTACTTTTAGAAGCTTTTGGTTCTGGCCCATATACTTTTTGTTAACCCCCTCCCCCGGCAGATGAACTCATTGATTTAGTTTCCCAGCGGGTATGGAATGTGCTGGATACTGCTGAGCCTATCCTGAGGAGACTAGATAAATTGTTAGCCCATCCAAAGGACAGAACCCACTGAAGCAAAGGAGTACCAGTTGATGCTATGGTGGTGGCTGCAACCACCATTGGAGCTAACCGAGTAGAGTTCTTCTGTCTGTCTGCAAACAGGGAGTCTAGAACACTGGACAGAAAGTGAGTCTTTGCTTCAGTGACCTTTGCCCTGAGGTCTCTTAATTGCTTGGCACACTTAACGAAACTTCAGAGAGATTTGACCAAAAAGTAGTCCATGTATACAGAGGATTTCAGAAGAACATACTTGCAGCTGGCCACACTCTTGTCAATATCAAACTTTTTAATGAGGTTGATTTCTCTTGCAGCTGAAGGCACCTCAGTAGTAGCTGGTTCAGGAATTGCCATATGGAGTCTTGCTTGAATGTGGCTATGTGACTCTGCGGAATCTTTTAAGACATCCTTTATCATTGCCCACCCTTCGATGGTGCATCCTTATTTGGGCCATCAGTAAAACAGATGCTTGCCTGCAGCAAATGGGATGGAAAGACTCTGCCATGGGAGTCAAATTTTCTACCCCTTATTGGACCTCTTCCAGGAATCAGAGAGGCGATAAGAAAATATGGTTCCAAAAATCTCGGGGACCTTTTCCATGGTCTGCATCGCGACAATTCCTCCAGAGGCAAACAACGGAATTCTAATAGGAGATGACCTAGAGGCAGAGGAGGCCCATAGAACTAGGCTTCCGAAGATTCCTTTCTAGACAAGACCTTTCCAGTACTCCTGAAGTGCTTCCCAATTGTCCATCTTTGGAGGCAGTCAGGGGATGGTCATCCCTTGACCCAGAAGCCTGGCCATGTATAACAAAAGATAACTGGATGCTAAATATCATATCCAGAGGCGGTTTCATTCCATTTTTCTAACTTCCTTTTCACAAAAGTAAGAAACTTCCCAACATTCCACCCAGTCCGAGGAAAGATGCAGCAAAAGAAATTCAAAAGCTGCTATAGAAATGAGTCACCCAAAAGGTCCCACCGGATCAAATAGGGTTCGGAAATTACTTGCGCTTCTTTTTCATGCTCAAGAAGACAGGGGACTAATTTTGGATTTAAGCAAACTGAATTAGTATGTAAAGCCCCCAGGGTGTTTACCAAAAACGATTCCAAGTTTTTCCATATCTGGACGACCAGCTCTTCACTGGGTCTATGTTTACCAATAAAAGGAAACAGTCCGTAAACTGCTACTCTCCAAACACTAAGCATCGATGTCTATTTATCAAACAGTCATATCACCATAATGAAAATCAGCTAATAGTCATAGTTGGCCAACATTGCAAACGCCTAATGATGCTGTGAAGTAAAACTGAACAAAAGCAACATTTGTAAACTCACCTTCTCAAGTGCACACTGTATAATATAAACCAAATAAAATCTTTTATCAATTTGCATTTTTCCCCCTGTAGTGCAGTTTCAGAGTTGGTATATACAGTTGGGGGGCACAGCCCCCCACCTGGGTGGATTGTAGTGGTTATATAGCATGTTAAATGTATATTAATAATATCAGTATGTTTAGTGTGTAGTATGCAAGTACTACATGGTGTTTCCTTATTGTTAGCCAGCTATGACTATTCGCTGATTTTCTTTACAATGATATCACTGTTTGATAAACAGACTTTCAGTGCTTGGTGTTTGGAGAGTAAGTGTTCGCTGACTGTTTCCTTCGATTGGTAAACATAGACCCTTGTTCACAACCTGCTCAAAGCATCTTCTCCTTCAGTCCAGAAACGACTTGCTCCAGATTTGCCACCCACAGGGAATAACAGTCATATATGGCAAATCAAACCTAACACAAGTCCAGAGACCGGAGATCATTGGTACACTTCTAGATACAACAACACAGGTAGTTCTTCTGCCACCTCATGGCATATCCACCATCAGGGAACAGGTTCATCTATTTACTTCCCATCCGCCTCCTCCAGCAAGATCATTTCAAGTGCTAGGATCTGTGTCAGCAGCCATTGTATTACTTCCTTTGGCACATTTCTTTATGCATGTCCCTCAAGGGACACTAGCTGTTCAGTGGTCCTTTCTACTTTAACCCCTATCCTTTCCACTCATACTAACCCCAATTTGCAAGTGGATTCAATCAGATGACATTCACCTAGGCTGAACTTTTGTTTTACTGTCTCTACTGGCCACTATGACCACAAACACTTTCCAACTTGGGGGCATTTCCTGGGAAGGATGGTCCAAGGCATGTGGTCCCCCAAGAGACCGATCTGCATATCTGTGTGCTAGAGGTGAGAGCAGTCCTACTCCCATTGCAGGCTTTTCAAGATGCTTTTCCTGTAGGGACTGTTGCAGTTCAGACTGACATCTGTGGTCTGGTATATCAGCAAGCAAGGAGGAACCTGATCTTATCCCTTCTGCAATAGAGGCCATGCAAGTGTGAGAATGGGTGACCTCATCAGACTGCTTTCTAGTTACAACACACATTCTGGGGAAAACCAACATGGTAGTGGACAAACTAAGCAGATCCAGCCCGATGCCTCATGAGTGGTCTTTCAATCAGTCTGTGGCAGGATCTTCCATCATTGGGGCTGACCTTGCTGCGACCTCTTTGCATCTTCCCACAGCAAGTGCAGCAGGTATTTCACTCTTATCCCCCTTCAGGGCGAATCACCTGAGGGATGTTCTAGTCCACTCTTGGCCCTATGTTCTTCTTTATGCTTATCGCCCTCTTGCTCTGATTTCCAAATTTTTACAGAAAGCAAGTTGGCTGAAGAGCTCAGATATCCTCATTTCCCCCTTCTGGCCTCGACAGGTATGGTTCCCTTTTCCTATGGTCTCCCCTTCATTATCCTGTATGTATACTGGAGACTTCTCCAGATCTCCTCTCCCAACCGTCAGGGATCCAAGATCCCAATATCTAGGCCATCAAACTAACTGCATGGTTTCTCCACTTCAGTGATTAGACAGCCCAGGCTTTCGTCTCCAGTATCACTATTTGTCATCACAAAAATAATCTACTATGAAAGATTACAAGAGCAAGTGGAAAAAATTCTCCCTTTGGGTTTTGAATAATGAGATAGATCTATTCTTTGCTCTAGTTTCTGCAGTACTTGAATTTTTAGCAACACTTTTTAAAGGAGGAGCTAGTTTCTCTACGATTAAGTTGAAGCAGCTATCACTAATTTTCACACAGGAGATGGAAATTATTCTTTGGCTTCTTCCAAATTTATGCAAAGCATTTCTAAAAGTATTTTTTCTTCTCAGACCACCAATAAAGGATCTGTCACCTCCCTGGGATCTCACAGTTGTGCTACAAGGTCTAACTCAGAAACCTTTTGAGCCTTCAGCTAAAACTGATTTAATTAAAATCCCTTTCATGGAAACAGTTTTCTTGGTAGCTATTACTTCCACAAAGAGGGTATGTGAACTCCAGTTTCTTTCATCAAACAATCCTTACATCATCTTCCATAAAGATAAGATTACCTTATGGACAAACACTTCTTTTTTACCCAAAGTGGCTTCTGAAAATAGCAATCAGTCCATTCATTTTACCAGTCTTCTTTCCAAAGTTTTCAAATAAAAGAGTACATGCTTCATCTCCTTGATGTACATACACAGCTACAATTTTATCTTCACAGGACAAAAATCAAATCAACTATTTTTCTTTTTTACCAAAAAGACAGCGGTTCCCAGTTTCCAAATTCACACTAGCCAAATGGATTACGGACTGTGATGTTTTGGATTTATTCTCAACAGGACATGCCTTTACCAAAGCCACCCAACGTTCATTCAACCAGATCTATTGCTGCTTCATCTGCTTTTTCGTCTAGAACATCTATTGTTGATATTTGTGAATTAGCCCCATGGGTCCAGTGCTTGTACCTTTGTTTCTCATTACAAATTGGGTATTATTTCTAGAAACAGAACCGTCTTTGGTTTGACAGTACTCCGAAATATCCTTCCATGAGGGCTACCCAAGATCAACATCACTGGGGACTCTGTCCCATGGGTTATGGAGGAATGAAGAGGACAGCATCAGTTTTAAAAATTATGTACTCACCATAATTAGGTGTCTGTTGTCCATTTTCATTCTTTCTCAACTTCCCTCCCATCCTTCTCTTTTCTGGAGAGACCTGTAGGACTGTGATTTTGGAACCAACACTTCCGGGTTTGAGCCTTTTCTTTTCTCTGTCAGCAATCTCTGTCTAACTATATGGACCTAGTGGCAACAAACTCGATCTGGTAATGTGGATGGATTGCCATTATGGGTAGAGGGAGGAGCTCAAGAGTTGGATTCGAAGTCCGGATTATGCAGCTGAGTCAGATCCGAGGATTGGATCTGAACACCATGGGTTGAGGAATATTGAAAATGGACAACACAGATGCCTAGTTATGGTGCGTACATAACTTAATTTTCTTTTGTGAGATTTTCTACATCAATAGTTGGGTAAACTGATTACATGCATTACAGATGAGGCATGTTTGCAAAAGAGTTTGACTGGACTGGCCATTTGGGCACAAGAAAATAATATGCTGACACAAAAACTAGGCATATGAGATTTGGGAGACAAACTGAAAGGTGAATACTTAATACAGCACACACCACACACTGAGTGAAGCTGTAGATTCATTTAAGGACCTGGGTATATGGGTAGATCCAGCTTTGAGGTTTTTCTAATCATGTCAACAAATTGGTTAATAGTTCTAGAACTATAGGTCGTATAAAAAGATAGTCTAGGAAATCAGAAATGATGAAGCCAGTGTTTGTTAGTTACATTAAACCTAAACTTGAGTATGGAATAACAATATGGAAATTTTATAAGAAAAGCATGAGCAAACTGGAAAGAATATAGTGGAAATATATCAAGGGCATTTAAGTTATTATGAAAGACTAAAATATCTGCACTTGTACAGTGTGTATTATAGCTATGTAAGAGTCTTATTCAGGTGTATAGGACATTTAGAGCAAGTACCTCTGGGAATTTTGGGTTATCAAAAAGTACTAGAGAATCATCAGACAATCTATGTAGAAGATTCTATAGGAATGAGAAGTGTATTAATTGTTTCTATGAGATGGTAGCTTATGCATACCACAGGCTACCAAATTACTTGAACGCAAGTACTAGTTTAGATATTTTTAAGAAAAGCTGAGCAACTACACATTGCCAGATAAACCACCTAATTGGTTTGACAATTTCCAAAGCAAGAAATAGTATAAACCATGCTTGTATTACTACGACTAAAACTGGTAGATTTGTTAATGTTAATGCAATACATACAATGACCACACAGGAAACATCCCTTTAGGTGGTCCCCTAAAAGGGTAGATTGTATCATTGGGCGTAAAGGGCAGTGTCCCCTTTTATAATGACTGAAAATGGATCCCAAATTCCTGCCTTTCCTGTAGGAAAACGAGCATCTGTCATGCAGCAGTGTATTCAACCTATCATCTGACTTGAGAATATTCCAATTATGTTGTACACTGTTGATTAATCTAGCAGTATTAGGTCCATAAGTAGTAACAAAGTGAATTGCCTAGTTGGTATTAATAGCTCTAGATTGATATTCAAGCAAGGGCTCACGCTGTATAGAATCAACCGCGTTCCTGGCATGTAACACATGTCCTAACTTGTAACCTCTCTTTAAGAATCAGGTGGTTAAGTCATCCCTGAATTTCTGATAAGAGCTGTCATCTGAACAAATGCGTTTGACTCTCATATATTGAGATTTAGGAATGTTCTTACAAATATGTGGCGGGTGATAGCTGGTGGCATGGAGGAATTAATTATATTGGGGGTACTTGCAGTAAACGTCAGATTTGAGAGTGTTGTCCAATTGTTTGGTAAATAATACATCAAGAAAAGTAGTCTGATCAAGATTGTAGTTAGCCGTAAAGTGAATTCCCCATTTTTTTTCATTAAGATAATTCACAAATTCTTGAAGGTAATCGGGATCCGACCTCCATACCAACCAGCAATCATCAAGATAACGCCTCCATATGTCCATGTCCTGTAGAAAAATGTGTGAACTGTCTTATAGTAGTTGCTCTTCAATGTAAGCCATGAATAAGTCGGCATATATGCCATACCTTTAATCTGTAGGTAATAAGAATCACAATAGAGAAAAAAGTTTTTCGTTAGTACATGTTCAGCTAAGCCAATTAATAAGGTGTTAATTACAGGGGGATAAAGTTCATTTCTAATTTAAGGCCTCAGTACCAGCCCAGTGTGGGATGTTGGTGTCCAGACTTGTAACATCTAAACTACATAATAACCGGTTCAAGCTGGGACTCAGAAATGATCTTCAAGAATTCAGTGGTATCCTGAATTCTAGAATGTACATACTTCAACAAAGGTTTTAGGTACTTAGTCAAAAACTGTGACAATGGTTCGGTCAGGGAACCACGACCTGAAACTATTGGCCTGCCCGGTGGATTTTGTAAATTTTTATGTATCTTGGGCAGGAAATGTATTGTGGAACAGGATCAGATAGACAGATGATGTAATGTTTTTTTTGGAAATAATGCCCTCTTGTTCAGCCAAAGCCAGAAACTCATCTAGTTGTTTCTTGAAGGTGGGTGTAGGATCAAAAGGTAAAGATGTATAGTGGTAAACATTAGAAAGTTGCCACAAAGCTTCAATATTATATTTCGCCCAGGCTTGAACCACCACTGCTCCACCTTTATCGGCAGATAGAATAACCAACTCATGGTTTAACGCAAGTTCTTTAATAAAATCAGATTGAATCTTTGATAGATTGTCAGGGCTAACATAATGTTCCCTAGAGAAAAAGTGAATATCTTTAAGAACACTTCTGAAACAACATGACGTTGGGTTTGGAAGGTGGATTTTTGATAATAGAATTCATCCTGGGAATCAGTAGAAACCTTATCATGGAAAAATAAATGTAAGTTAAGAAGTCTATAGAAAGATATAACATCTTTGGCAAAATCATCTTCAGCAACATAAAAACCAGGAATGAATGAATGATGGTCCTTTATTGAGTATTTCAATATGTGTAGGTGACGAGGGAAAAGAAGAAATATTTAAAACATTCATATTCGTTATTTCTGGGCAAACATGCGTAGTAGACCTTCCATATCGTATACCCCATTTGTGTTTCCTTCCTCCCCTCTTTTGTGTAGGTCTAAAGGGATGATGTTCCTTTTGGCTGTGGGTGAATCTGTGGTACCCTGCACATCTGATTCAATAGCAGAGGAAGAATCCTCAGCTGAAGTATCATTACCTGAGGTAGATTTTTTCAAAATAGAGCGTGGTCGCTTTTTTCTAGATACATATTTGGGTGACTGCTGAAGTCTAACCTGCTTGGCTGTGTTTTTAGAGAAAGGATCTCCACTAGTGTAATCCACTAAATCTCTATGGAATTTTGTCTTTCCTTTCTTTCAGTAATTCCTCATGTGTCATAAGCTCTTGGATAAGTTTATTAAAATTAGGAGAAAATTGGAGTCCCCCCCTCAAAAATTTTAATGGAATCAGCCATTTTAGTGATGATGTTCTCCTGTTCTACCTCAGATCTAGTTTGCCGCTGCAACAGATCGGAGGTCCTCTGGAGAGCTCGGGCCAGTTATTTACATTTATCTTATAAGTTCATAGGTTGGTACTAGGCTATCAGCCCTAGGGGCCTATACAAGCCTAGCCATAACAATTCCCACACTATTTACTTCCCTGGACCCCTGTCTAGCAGGGCGACTGACGTGATCCCCGGGGTGAATTTTCTTTCTCCCATCCAATCGTCTTCCTTTTTAGCCATATTTTGCTGATAGTTATTGTTAGATAAAAGAATTTATATTCATACTGTTTTTTGGGCAGTTTAGACTTAAAAATCTTTATTTAGAGTTTGTCATTTTCAGAGCGGTTGCTCTTAGGCATTTGGTCTTTTCTTTAGTTATTCCCTATCCATATATATATATATATATATATATATATATATATATATATATATATATATATATATATATATATATATATATATATATATATACTTATTAGTGTGAATTTAGATCTTTAATAGTGTGATTTAGTGCATTAGAGCTTTAGTGTAGTGGATAACGTCTTGTTGTTCTGTATATTACGTAAAAGTGAGTAAGTTGTTCAGGGATCTGGCAACTTAGACTATTTGGAATTTAGACTTGCAGTAATCTTTTCTTCTGTGGTGTTACTTTTTGTTATGATGTCTGACCATAAAGAAAAGCAGAAATCTGGCTTCAAGAAATGTAAATGTGGGCAGATGATATCCATTATGGACACCCATGGGAATTGTGTTTATTGTTTGGGGCCTGTTCACCTCCAGGAGGATTTCTCTATCTGCTATTCCTTCAGTCGTAGGGTTTTGCTGGAGAGACTAAGGAAACTGGTAGATAGAAGCTTATTGAAGCCAGATTTTCAAGTGTCCTTGGACAAGGCTGACCAGACCTCAAAGTCTTCCAAGTGGTCAAAGTCTTTTAAGGTGTCCTCGGAGCCCAAGTCATCTGCTCCAAGCTCTGCTGTTAAGGTGCGGTTGCCAGCTCCACAGTCTTCGGAGCCGTGCACCGAGTAAGTGTTTCGGAGCCAGTCCCTGGTCTTGAAGCCGGTCTCTGAAACCTTGGGGTCTCCTATCCTTCAGTCAGTGGCGTCTTCGATTCCTTCGACTCGTTCTTCGAGGACCCTATCTGATGTGGACTGGGTGGTGCAGAGGCTCCTCGAGAACCTGGCACTTGCTAAATTATCGGCCTCTGGACCTACAGCCATGCCACTTGCTGTGACTGCCCCTTCTCCTAGCTGAGTTGGGCATTCGGAGCTGGGGAGGAGGATCTGATAATTCTTGAGCCTTCGGAGCTGAGGGCTGTTTCAGTGCCCTCTGCTCCGTCAACCCTGACTTCTTCGGTTCTGTTGAAAACGTCTGGGAGCTGACATTGTCTAGTCGGCTCTGGGAGGAAGAGTCGAACCAGTATGTTGGTTCCAACCCTTCCCCTTGGGGCTTCGGAGCAGATGAGGTTGGCTCCATCCTCTGGCTCTTAGGAACCGGCGGCTTCCTCGGTTCGGAGCAGTGGTGCCTTCGATGAGGGTTATGTCTTCTAAGACACACACATCGTCAGGTTCCCCCCCCCCCCAAGATGCCGCATTCTGCCTGTACATCGCAGGTCCCTGTGAAGCTTCAAGACCCGGAGCCTCAGGTAACCGCATTGGGTGACCCTTGCTCTACTGAGACCTCACCAGAAGCCCCCACTGATGAGGTTCCCAGGAAGAGACTGTGTAAGAAGAGGCATTTAGATTCCCCACAGGAGTCTTTTGACATCAGAATAATCGGAAGGGTCCCTACGGTCCCCCTCGGAGGATATCTCCTTTGCTGATATCCTGGAAGTCCAGTAGCCCTACTGAGGTTGAGTTGGTGTTCCTGAAGGCGTTTGGGTCACTACCTTCCACCTCCTGGGTGAATCCGCCCTTCGAGCTGATGGATTTGGTTGCTATAAGGGCATGGGAGTCTCCTGATTCTGTGGAACTGGTCCCTCGGAGGCCCAACAAGTTTATCACTTCTCCCCAAGACAAGACGTTTCTCACTAAGGGAGTCCCGGTTGATGCCATGTTGGTGGCGGCAGCCACCAAGAAAGAGATGTCAGAAACCTCTTCTACTGTCCATCCTCTTAATAGGGATTCCAGGACGATGGACAGATACGGGAAACGCATCTTTAGTTTTGCGACCTTTGCTATGCAATCACTTAACTATTTGACTCATTTTACCCGTCTTCAAAGAGATCTCCTGAAAGAGCTTGGAGATACTCTGCAGGGTAATACAGTAGGTGCTGTCTCAGAGAAGGTGACAGCACAACTTAATACCCTTAACTCCATAGTGAGCTCGTCCATGCGGCTCATTTCCTATGGTGCCGATGGTTCGAGTCGGGCAGCGGGTTCAGCAATAGCTCTTAGGAGACGGTCCTGGATGTGCTTATGCTCCTTTGCAGAAACCTTCAAATCTTCCTTTATCAACACCCCATTCGATGGCTCTTCTCTTTTTGGGCCTAAAGTCAAGGAGACTCTCACTAGGTGTGAGCAAGAGGGAAAGACACTATCTGCTGGAAGAGTCTGTTTTTCCACCCCTACCAAACCATACCCCAAAGGGCAGAAAGGTGGGAAAATGTGGTTCCGAAAGTCCCAAGGAGCATTTCAGAACACACATAGTGAACCCCCTTCCAGGGGCAGAGAAGGGGGTAATAATGGAAGATACCACCCCAGCGGCAGAGGGGGTCCGCAGAACCAGGGCGACCTGGATAAGTTCTTTGGTAAGCCCTATCAGCGCTCCTGAAAAGAGGCCCGACTGTCCTGCTCTGGAGGCAGTTGGGGGTTGCTTGGCTTTGTATCCAGATGCCTGGCTAGGAATTACAAGATTCTTGGGTATAAAGCATAGTTACCAGAGGTTACATCATCTCATTCTTAAAAAACCCACCTGTGGGGAAAAAAATCCCAGATGTTGCACCCAGTCTCAGGGATCAGGCAGCCATAGAAATTCAGAGGCTGCAGGAAGAGAGTCATCCAGCCAGTCCCAGCAGACCAGATAGGATCCGGGACTTACTCCAGATTCTTTTTAGTTCCAAAGAAGACAGGGGACTGGAGGCCCATCTTGGATCTCAGCAGATACAACACATTTCTAAAGAAGGAGAAGTTCTGGATGGTCACGCTTCAGTCTATTCTCCCATTCCTCGGTGTCGGCGATTGGATGTGCTTGATAGATCTCAAGGATGCATACTACCATATCAAAATGGCCAGGCCATCCAGAGAGCATCTGCGTTTCCGGCTGGGAGCCAGTCACTACCAATTCTGAGCTCTGCCTTTTGGACTCACAACAGCCCCCATAGTGTTTACCAAATGCATGGCAGTGGTTACGGCTCACCTGAGGCATCTAGGATTCCGAGTGTTTCCGTATCTGGACGAATGTCTCCTTACCTCCACCTCCAGGCATCAACTAATTCTGTCCAGGGATCACGCACTCAATCTCTACTCTCAGGCATCACTATCAATTTCGAAAAGTCTGCGTTGTCGCCATCGCAGCGTATCTCCTTTATTGGAGCAGAACTAGACACCACCACCGCCACTGTAAGATTGCCCCTGGACAGAATAACCACTCTCCGAAACCAGGTCTCAGACATTTTTCAGAGAAGGAAAGTACCGGCCCTTCAAGTATTGAAGCTACTAGGCACCATGCCAGCTACACTCATAGCTGTTCCTCTGGGATGTATGCACATGAGGATTCTTCAGTGGTTACTATTCACCCAGTGGTCTTACCAACAACTTCCCATATCAACTCTTGCAAGAAGGATCTGCGCTGGTGGTTGACCAGCCAACAAGTTACAGTGGGTCGACCATTTGTTTCTCCCCTGCCATCAACCATGGTGACCACGGATACTTTTCTGATGGGGGGGGGGGGCTTTTTCAGGGAAGAATAGCCAAAGGCACCTGGTCGGAGATGGTCACAGTTGCACATCAGTGTTCTGGAGCTGAGAGTGGTGCTTTTGGCGTTGCAACACTTCCACGACTCTCTGACTCTGGGGACGATTGCGATGTAGACAGACAACATGTCAGTGGTCTGGTACATCAACAAACAAGGGGGAACCAAGTCTTATCCCCTGTGTCGAGAGGCCTTGAGAATTTGGCAGTGGGCTGTATACATTAGGCGCTTTCTGATAGCAACGTATATCCCGGGGAAATCCAATGTGATAGCGGACAAACTGCGCAGAGCCATCCTGTTACCGCACGAGTGGT